>NW_006239834.1:44598-55377 GCF_000226075.1 Solanum tuberosum
AAATGAATATATATATTTTACACATATATATTCACATATATAAATTTCTCTTTTCTTCTCTTTTCATACATAGATAATACTTTTGCAAGGAAAATAAGTTGTGAGGAGGCTTTACTACAGTATCAATTAATTCCTTTGTCTCTTCTATTATGATGTAGCCATTATATTGTTTTTAATAGTTAGTTTGCTTACTTATTACGTCAATTTTAATTCAATAACTTCTTTATTGATAGTCTAATATTTAATAATGATAAGAAACCGATTGGTCAAATATTTGGAAGGGATGCTATCTTAAGCTTGAATTAAGAAGATCTCTCATATGATTTATTTACAAATTTTGAAATTGAAATGATACAAGACAAGCTCCAATTTGTGTAAAGTCATCCTCACTTTTTTTTCCTTTTGTATAAAAAAAGTATTGTCTATATGAAAAGAGAAAGAAAAGAGAAAATCATATATAATTCAAATGAAGGTATGTACAAAATATATCTATCCATTTTTAATAGTGGAAATTTGAATAATGAATGAGAGATGTACAAGATTGGATTTCAATTTTCACCATTGAGAAACGTTACTGTGAGTCACGTTTTAGCTGTAAAACGTGCTTCAGAGTAACGAATTATAAAACGTTACTGATAATAACGTTTTATGTCTTACTCTGTTAGATTTTTGTCTTTTTGTTATTCAATTTTTTTGAATAAAATATAACCTAAAACGTTACTGTGAACTACGTTTATACTAGTTTTGTAAAATTTTAAAAAACGTATTATTTTGGTAAATTAATTTTTATAATAGCTTACTTTGGTAAAAAATTCTAAAATTCACGATTGAATTTGATTCCAACGATGAATTTAAAGGTTTATCTTTAATCTTTAATATTTTACATTTTAGCGTTAAGTTGAATTTAAAATCATTCATCACTCATATCTCAATTCAAATGGATAGATCATAACTATTTTTTTACTCTAATTCTAAGAGACAAAAAAGTTCTTCATTTAAAAATTGCGGCTTCAATATATACAATGATAATACTAAATGTTGTGCCGTGATTTGACTATCTCTAGAAAAATCACTTTTTTGAAATGTTCTAAGTATAAAACAATTTGAGAAAGATACTTAGAAAAGAGTCGCCACTTAATTTTTTAAAGAAATTAAGAAAACTTATAATTTTCAAAGATTTAAACAGAAAAAATCATTTGAAAATACCAAAGAAGGTTCGGGGTTCAATTTACACTTCGAGAAGGGTTTAAGCATTCGAAGTGTCCACTAACATGTGGTTGACCTGCGACTTGACTAAAACAATTTGACTATTTTTTAGAAAAAAAAGTGATTTAACATAAGAATAATAATTTATAATAATTGGCTAACTTTGAGAAAAAATAGTTAAATAGATGACATGCTTTTATTTTTTAGAGAAAAGGTATCCAAAATAAAACATTTGAGTCGAAATACATATTTTTTTTTTTTTTTTATATTTTTAGTTTACTTGAGGAATAAATACTTTGCCCTTTAAACCAATTTTAAACGAGTAAAAAGTGATTAAGTGGGAGACATTAAAGAATATGTTGTTGTTTTATTTTTATTTGTTATTTTTTAGAACAAAAGATTTAACTTAAAACTGTATAATTTGGCCAACATATTTAATTAATAAAATAGATAAAATAAATATTAAAAGTTAACCAACACAAAGGAAATAACTTATCTTTTGGGGAATCTAATTAAGTTAATTAAAAATTATAAAGTTAGAGTTAAAATAACAAATAATAAAATAATCACGATTAAATAATTAAAGAGTAAGAGAGAAATTGAATTTGGGCCTCCTTTTGGGCCAAATTTGTTGGAATTTTTGGGTTTAACCCAATTTCCGTTTTTGGTATACGGCTGATGTATATCAGTGTATATCGGCATGCATATCAGCCTTTTTCATGTATTTCTTGCTTCCGAATAACTGTATTTCGCCTTAGCCCTGTATTTTTCATTTTTTCTTGACCTGTATATCGATGTATATCTGTGGTATACTGTTGTATATTTGCCTTTTTCCACCTGCGTTTTTGGCTTCCAAGAGCCCTATCTCAGCTTCCAAACTTTATATAAAGGCTGACTTGAGAAAACGGAGGTGTTTGGTGTTGATCCTACTCAAAAAATGCACGTAAAGGGGTCCACATTGGACTCAAATACACATCACATGCAAACAAAAAGGATAAAGATTAATAAGCTCACAAACGCTCTATTAAATTAAACACAAAGTAACTTAAATAATTATGAATTAAATATATCAAGGGACATAAATCACTTAAAGGAAGGGGTTAAAGAGGAGAAAGAAAAAGAAATATTCCCGTAATTATCACTAGCATGAGACTTAATTGTGAACAAGAGATAAATCTCCTATACTTAAATATACACAAGTGAACATCAACAAGGAAGCAATTGCAAGGGAAAACAAAATAATGAAACAAGATTGGAGAAAAAGCAGACTAAAATATTATCTAAATCTTAAATAATTACTACAAAACAAACTTTAATGGTATAATTCCACCAAAATGCAGCAAATTGGTTTATGCTGATTTGAAAACAAATAACAACTTTCTTAAATAGCTAGAAGTTAAACACATAAACTCAATATATTTTCTAGTCAAATCTTTCATTTCTAAACAACAAGGAATACAAATAACAAAACAATAATTTTCACTCTTTCATTAAGATTTTTGATGCCTAAATTGCACAAGTGAAATGGCTTTATATCTCAATATCTAAACTACCACAACAACTAAAACATTTAACAATACTCTACTATTAGTTCAAAATATACAAAAAGGACTATCAACTAAGAACAGGACCAACATTCTATGCAAAAAAAAAATAAAATTTTGACACTCCAAAATTTGTGGAATCACAGTTAAAAGAGAAGCAACACTGATCTCAAAACAAAATTGAAAATAACCTAGGTTAATGGAATAAGGTATGCGTTCAAGAAAGAAACTCAGTTAATCCAAATAGGCGATTGGAATCAATGACAACATCTAAACTACACTCAAATGTTGGACTCGCTTAATCCCATTCATTCAAGTAGCAGGCATATAAGATCATGGGAAGGGCATGGATAGAGGAACATCATGTCCAAATCATAAGAGAACAAGCATGAATTTCGACCAAGTTCAAGCTGAGAATCCGAGCTAATAGCATGTTTGAGGAATGTTAATAGCACAAATGTGAAGCTGTGAGATTATTTATTTGCAATAATAAGCATAAAATGCTAATAAACATCTAAACAAGTAATAAATTTTTACGAATACCATCGGATGAACAAGAGGGAGACAAATTAGGTATGTATAGGCAGACTCAATACTTAAATTTATGGAGATAATAAAGATGCTAGCAATAAGACAAACAAATCAACTAAAGATTCGCAACTACGCCTCAATCAAATAGTAGGCGAGACTTCAATAATCTAAAGAGTCTAGTTGTGTAATCATCCATTTTTCTCGGATCTAATATGAAAAGAAAAACGAAATGCTACTAGGAACACATGAGCAGGAAGGCAGGGAATGATTGGAGCAAACATAACAGAACAACAAAACAAAACAAAAATATAAAAAAAAAAATACCTTTTATGGGCGGCAAACCGGGACAAGACGAGTGATTTGGAGCGACGACTTCTTACACCGGTTTAGACTTGAGCAATAGACAAGGAAATTTGAACCAACCTTTGATTAAAGCTTTTCTTGGAACTCAGAATTAGGAAATCGTTTTGAAATTTCTCAAATGTAAAATGACTATTGCCCAAAGAATTGAACTCCAACCTCTTCCCCCTACACCACTTGAGCATGAAGAACTATTTATAGGGAAAATTTAGGGGGAAATCCGTTGAATTTTTTCAAGAGAAAATTTGAATTTTTCTTTTCTCTTTTCCAAGGTCAACAATGAAAGACGTTGTGCAGCCTGTGACACCGCGAAAAGAGGAAAAAAGAGACGATTGGATGTGAGGATGACGGGTTAGGTTGCTAGGGTTATGGGTCTTGCAGATGATCGCGTATGAGTTTGGATTTGCTCGTGACCTTGGCTGCTGTCCGCGATTTCTGGGTTTGCAGCGTCTTGAATTTTGGTTCTCACGTTGAGGAAGAAGGAGAAAAGGGTCGGGTCAGATGTGGTATTGTTGTATGTATGTTTGGATCGCTGGTTGTAATATTATGTTGGGAATTATTGGGCTGTGAATTGGAATGGGTTGCTGAAGGTATTGAGTTCTTAGTGGGCTAGGAATTGTTGTGGGCTGCTGAAAATTGGGCCCAAAATTGATCTCAACAATGGATTGGAATTGATATTAGAGGATGGTTAAGGATTGCAATTGTAGCCAATTAGAATTAAGGAATTAGCCAACTTGAATTTAATTGGTGAATTCGGCTAAAAGTTTAAATATGGCGAATTAATATAAATTAGATAATGAGCTTCTTAATCTTAATGAAATAAAATAATCAACTTAATTAATTAATTCAACATTATAAACATGTCGATTAACTAAACTAATTAACCAATTATTTAAGTAGCTAAAATCTTTTTGAGACGATTTCGAATATTCATAAAATATACTAATTATATATATGATTATTTAAAACATATATATTATTTTTATTAATTTTTTAAAAAAAAAATAAAAAAAATTATACAAATGAAAGAGTATCCAAAAATAACTTGCAAACTATATTATATATATATTTTTTGAAATTTTATAAAAATTAATTATTTTAAAATCATTTGAAATTGGAGAAGCTCAATGATTAATTTATATATTGGAGGGCCAAAATTGGGTGTCAACACTAAAATATTAATGAAAAAAAATTCACATATTATGTTGTCAACTCATTCAAAAAGTTGATAAAAAAAATGTTACCTATGTATGAGAGAATTTCATGTGTTCTTCAAAGATCTCAATGTGTTTGGAACATGATTTTCAAAAGCCTCATATTTTTACTCTTTTTCATTTGATAATAATTAATATTAAAATTAGAATTTCAAAAAAACATTAATTCTCGCTTCAATCTTTATGTTGGGTTGGATAGTCCAATGAAGATCCTCTCGATTTAATGTATTTATGATGGATTTTCTTCTTTCAATTTTTAGATATAGAAATATGCAAAAATACAAATTAATTGGGGAAAAAGGGGAGAATAATTTTTTACCTTAAATTCATGAATCATAATAAAAAAAATTTAACACGATCCTTATTCAAACATAACTTCATAATCATGTTGATCAAAATTGAGGACATAGCTATTATTCAAAAATATTATTTGTGTATAGTTAAAATCACATTATAAAAAGAAATAAAAACTGTATTTTGTATTTATTGAGAGAGAAAAGAAAGAACAAAAAAGTTATAAATAGTTTTAAATGTAAAAACCTCACATGTTTAAAAGTGAAATCATCCATGACAATTTTTTATTATAATTATAACTACTAATTTTAGAAATTTTATTTTTTTAATCTTAATTTAAATAGATAAATCTTACCTATAAGAATCCCAACCACGTAGGAAATTAAGTATGGCAAAATTTTGAAGTATTAAATATGCATTTTTTGTAATTCGAGTCAAATTTAACCATAAGAAATATTTATTCCTCGTGTCTATGTCGATTTCGTGGAGAAAATGGATTACGTGAATTAGGGTGTAATTTCCAATATATATAGATAAATATCCGTTTCTCTTTTTATTTATTTTAAATTTTAAATTTGTTTTAAATTTTTATTTTAAAATTTTTAAAATATGATATTTAGCATTAATGTGATATTTATTTAGCATTAAAAATATGATTAAAAAAAAATAAAAAAAGGATTTACAAATGGACTTATTAAAATTTATTTTCAAACGGGCTCAATGCATTTATTTAAATCAGAAAATAAAAATATGAATTAATCCTAATCCATATCTTATTGAGTATTTAAAATTGATTATAACTTCTCAACTAATTACAATTTTTTTAATACAATTGTAATTGTATTTTAATTTATATGACAACTTTTCAAATTCAAATAAACTAATTTATAAATAATTATAGATAAATTACAAATTTTAAAAGTAATAATATCACTTATTATCTTAAATTTAAATATATGTGGAGAGATTTTATATGATTGAATGAAAATTAAAAATGATAAGAATAAAATCCATAAAAATGAAAATCTGAAATTATCACTTTGCAAGTCATCACTTGTTTATATTTTTATTATACACTCCAACAACAAAGAAAATAATAGTTCCTCCTCTTTATAAAAGAATATTTACATAAAAATGAAATACTATAAAAAGGAGAGTGAGTAACAAAGAAATTGATTTTACAATTAATAATCATAAATTCCTTGTCATTTAGCTTTGATAATTTATTTTAAAAAGTATAGTTTCAATTTAGTGTAGAAATTAATAGGGATAGTTATAACTATCTTATCTCTAAAAGAAATGCAATTATAGGACTTTGAAGTGAATTATAGGAACCTAAAAAGTTCGTAGTTGAAACGAAAAGGATAATTTGTTGCGACCTTTTAGTGTACTTTAAAAAAAATTATTACTTGAATTCTTTCATTTTTTCCAAATGCAGATATGATCAGAAACAACACCAATGAAATAATTTAAGAAAAAAGTGATGATCATTTAAATTCCAATAAACTAAATTACTATGCTTAGCCTCTTTTTTTTTTGCTAGTACAGTAAGAGTAATAATCAACTAATATAATTTACATTAATCACAATAATAGTTATTAAACTCTTGCAAACATATTACTGTAGCAACAAAAAAAAATGCTTACTAAATAATCAAACAATGCTATTCATTTGATTCAAAAAGAAAAAAGAAAAACCAAAATAACAATTATACTACTTAACACTATTTTTTGAGATAGTTTTTAATTGTTTCTAACTCTACGCTTCATCAATCTAATGTGTAACACTGGAAACTGAAAAATATTCAACAACAAAAAAATTCAAATATCATTCTTATAAATCAACAAATATAAACAAACTTTTATAATCAGAAAATACAAAACCTTCTTTCGAAGAGCTCTTCATGCATTTCAAACAAATTCAAAGAAGAAATATATAAGGGAAACGGGAGCGTGTTATTCACAACCACCCAAGAAAACTGTCCTATTTTTTCGTTTAAACTGTCCCATTTTTCTATTTCTAACTTATATGATATTATTTTTCAAATATAAATATTTTATTTTCAAATTTATTTTTCAACAACTGTTAAAGATTTCCTTAATTGGTGGAACCACTCCATTTTCTTTTTTCGTGTTTGAATTTTTGAAATAGAATATTTAAAATTAATTTTAAGTACAAATCATTAATTTCTAACGTATCTGATATTTTTTTTGCTGGATATAAATATTTGTTTTTCAATTTTTTTTTTCAATAACTGTTAAAGATTCCCTTAATTGGTGGAACCACTCCATTTTCTTTTTTCGTGTTTGAATTTTTGAAATAGAATATTTAAAATTAATTTTAAGTACAAATCATTAATTTCTAACGTATCTGATATTTTTTTTGCTGGATATAAATATTTGTTTTTCAATTTTTTTTTTCAATAACTGTTAAAGATTCCCTTAATTGGTGGAACCACTCCATTTTCTTTTTTCGTGTTTGAATTTTTGAAATAGAATATTTAAATTAATTTTAATTCATTAAAAAAACTTTTTTTGTGGTGCTGACACGTGACACTTTTTCTTCTCCTATTATATATAGATAGATAACAATGAATTTATTTTATTTACTATAAGAATGGTACGACAAAAAAATTGAATTCAATTATACCTTGGTACGCTATATTATTTATCGTAGGTTTGATACTTAATGACCTACACCACTTAACACATGTTTTAGAAGAAGTTAAAGTTAAATAGGGTTGATATTATTTTAATTGATGGTTAATATATAGGTCAAGTCTATGATTCCTGCGTGATTTTTTTTATATTATATTATGGAGTTGTGGGGAAAGAAAGAAAGAAAGAAAGAAAAGGGGATTAGAAGTTAGCGTTTAAGATTGAAATGGTGAATGTAGTTTCATGGTATTTGTTTTGGTGGGTAGAGGGGGACAAAATATTTAATGGTCATTATTAGCCAATGATGTCACTGGCACTTGATTAATATCCTTAGAAATTACATATTATATATCATGTATATTATATAGAGTAGATTTGATGGAAGTTAAGGTCATGTCGTCTGGGAGGTTGTTTCCAGTATAGTATATAAATATTGCTAGATTTATGTTAATTGATGAAATTGAGACTTAATTTTAAGCTTGAATTTAAGAAATATGAGACTTGACAAATTAACTGACATCAAGATTAGGAACTTGATTATAAATTTGTGCTCTATGATTTATGGGTGATTTAGTCTCACTAAAATTCTAGGTTGTTCTTGTCGGTTTGGATTCTACCTTTTGAGTGATCTTTGGGGTTCAAAATGGAAGTATAGCAATATGGGCGTCTACGGACACATTTACTTACGAATAATGTATTTTTTTGATAGATTGTGAATGTTATGAAGCTTTACAAAAAGGAAAGGTGAAATCTTGAGGATTCGTGACACGTGCTTGACTTTTGAGGTATGTTAAGACTTTCTAGACTTCGTTGAGGAACGTTTTCTAACTAAAGATTTAAAAATGAAATAGACAATGGGTAAGGGCTAAAGATGGGGTCTCGTACCAATGGTGTAACGGGCATTGGTATGAGTACCGGTATTATTAAATGGAAAGTTTATTACTATATATAATATGATAGATTGTAATTCGAAAATGCCAAAGCATATGGGCATTAGCTGATGTATTTAGTGACTTGATTTCTTTTGTGTGGTTGTGTTTCTTTATTGAACCTGTAAAATTATGATAATTGAGGTGATTATATGCCATAACGACATTTGATTTATTGAGATGTTGCATCATCCCTTTTCATTGATATCATATTGTGCACATGCATTGACATGAGACTGAGTATGAGTAAAGGTCTAACACGTGGAGATCGTTCGAGTTGAGATCGAGTTATGATTATAATTTGGGCACGTGTAGATCGTCCGTGCGAGTGATTGGTTATGTTTATAAATTGGGCACGTGTAGATCATCTGTGCTGGGGATTGTTGATTTTATGATAGTGCGTTGAGATCGTCCGCACAAACACGTGGAGATCGTCTGTGTCGGTATATGGACCTCGCGAGTCCCCTATGGGTCATGAACTCTCGATGTATTTCGGAGGAGTATCATGTATATACGATTGAGAGAGTACTTGGCATCTGAGGCATATTGTTTCATAGTGTCACATTGAAACTGAGGTAGGCAGCTAGCTAGAAAGATGTTATTTGTTTTGTATGTTCTAGTGACAATATTTTATGTGGAGCCGTTGTCTTTGCTTTGTTTGCCGAATTATTTTCATTGTAATTATTGTAGAGAGCAATATGATAATTATATTATTTTCAACCTTATTGAAGTTTTAGTAGGCAAGCAATGGAACGTGATAAGAAGAATGTCAACATTAGCTACAATAACTTTGACATAATAACAGTCGAGTCAGAACTTTTATTAAGCGAATTTAAAATATAAAAAAATAAATATATAAAAAAATGAAAAAAATTTAATATTTATTATATATATATGTATAAAATAATTTTAATTATATATAAATAAAATATTTTCTTATGGGAGTTCAAGATTTACAAAATCTTAAATCACATACTTTTCTTTTTAGAATATCTTAACATAAAATAATAACTTTTTTTTGGAAACAATATCTTTCTTCTTTCTTCCAAAAACATAGTATTTAATTTTGTCATTTCATGAAAATGAAAAAGACATGTAAAACTATTAAAAAATGTTATCCCCGTCCACTTTGACTTTATATCAAAAAATCATGATGATTAATATGAAATTTATTATAATATTTATATTAATTAATGTATAGTCTAGATATTAAGAAGTAATTGAAAAAATAAGTAATTAATATAAAGAGTAAAATTTAAAAAATTGTTCTAAAATTATAAATAAATAAAAAAAATTATTTTAAAAATATTTAATAAATAAAAATAAACAAAGAAAGTATTACTAATATATAGACGAGGCTAGAGCACACACCTGTCTGTCAACATGTATCCTTCAGCTGTATGTGTCATGCACAAGGTCCCAAGATCGAACCCAGGCATCATCACTTTTTAATTTCTATTTTTAATTCAGTCAATTTACTCAGTTTTAGCTTTTCGGTGGGACCCAGTTCAATGCTACTCTCTCTCTTTTTTTTATTTATTTATGTATTTTCATTTAATTAAAACATATGTTTCATCATTTATCTATTTAGTGTTAATTAAAAAGGAATATTTTGCATTACGTAAATATATTTCATATTCATATTTAGTTATTCCATCTTCTATCTTACATAAAAATATTTTTAATTTTTAAATGTCATAAAAAAAATTGTTTTATATAGTTAAAAATAGTATTATTATTATTATTATTATTATTATTATTATTATTATTATTTAAGAAAACCTTATTTCCATAGGTAATTATGTATATTATATATATATATAAACGAAATAAGTACTACTTAATAAGTAATACATTTAATTGTTTTATTTCTCTATCTTTTATCTGTAAATCACTTTTTTATTTCTAATGTTAATATTAGATCATTAATATTATTAGTAAAAAAACATATGTCATTGAATTTAAAAAATTAAAAGTACCATAAATAAAACTCTTCAAATTTGATTCATGCCACATAAATTGGGACAGAGAAAATAACATATTA
>NW_006239835.1:0-132 GCF_000226075.1 Solanum tuberosum
AACTTTGTTGTTATCAATGAGAGAAAGTAACTAGGGTTAACGTGTTCCCCATAAGCTCATAACGCGGTAATCTTAGTAATAGTAATCCTTTCCTAGTGTATTACATGCAAAGTGATAAGTTAGGTATCTCTA
>NW_006239835.1:329-6462 GCF_000226075.1 Solanum tuberosum
ACACTAAATATATGTTGATAATTCTGTTCTTATTAACTACCTCCTTGTTCTGACAAGTAGCAAAAAGGCAAGTTGTAATGTGTGCACTCGTTAAAAGACTTCTAAACGAAAGAATTATCAATGCATGCAATAACACTATTCAAGAATTACTTAGTTACTATTCATACTTTGTTAATCGCTCATGATTGCCACAACCCTAGTTGTGGATTTAGTTACCCATAATAGCAATAACACAATTCATATTTTTAGATTAAGAAATCATGAACTTACGTAATAAGAAGAATAAACCCTGAATCTCACTAGAGTTTCGAAGTCAAAAGCTTCAAAACGAACTTAGGAAATCAAGAATTGCTAAAATTACAAGTTAATCTCCAAAACCAAAAACTAGAATAAAAGTAATAAGGTCTAACCCTAAAAAACGTGGTTTACAAGCCCTATAAATAGAAAAACAAGTCCCAACTAAAAGGAAACAACATAAGGAAATAAAGTTTCTAGACGAGGTTGTCATTGAAGAGACTGACCGATGGACTGACCTGTGGTCTGTATGTCCCTTCCGTGGTTTGGGACTTAGGAAATTTTTCAGAAGCTTGGAACTCCACCTCTCAGTAACGAATGACAGCTCAACAACATGGATCGTGACTCGATGCACGGTCCGTGAATCCTCCTCCATAGTTTCATACTTAGACTTTGAAATAACGTACTGGAACTCCCTTCTCTGAATCATTTGACAAAGCTGCAGGACGACCCGTAGGTCGACCTACGGTCAGTGGTTTGTAGTCGTGGTTTCACAGTTAGTCAAGAATTCCCTAATTTTTCTTCAAGATTTGTCTGTCCATCTACGGAATGTTACTAGTCCTACGGTTCGTAGGTCACTTCCGTAGATGCCCTTTTCTGCACAATTCATCATTTGTGTCTTGATACTTCCACGTCTAAACTTATTTCCTGCAAACATGATAAAAACACATTAATACTAATACAAAATGTCTCTAGACACAGACAAATCTTAAGTGAAATGTATTAAAATACCGTAAGTACATGGTATATCAACACCCTCAACTTAAATTCATTATTTGTCCTCAAGCGATGCACTACGACTCTAAACGACAGTTGTATAGAAGCAAACATTCAAGCTCAAGCACTCACATGTCTTTCTATCCCAACTCCCTTTCCGAGTGCAAATCATTTCTCTTAGAATCAACAAGCTAACTCATGCGGATCAAGATATGACAAAGATCGACCAATCAACACACAACATACACTGTTTTGCTATCACCAAGGTACCAACTTTACCACAATGTAACTAGTTCCCTTACTTCAAACGAAATCCCTTTTTCACAGAATGAATATGATTTTGAGTACAAGGAGTCATTCAACACTCATGCTCAGAAGTAATTTCAAGTATAGTTAGGCCTCAATACCATAGGCTTGCCCTTATTTTCACTAATTAGACTCTCCAAACTAGTTGCTAGGATCACTATAGGACTTTTCTTAGCTTTTAACGTAGGCTTCGGGTCAGGTCTGGTACGTTTGAGTACTTTTTAGTTACTTTCTGCCCTTTTTGACATTACATTCACTATTTACCTCTTCCTTGACCTATTTTTGGCAACTGTTCATCTCAATTTCATTCCCTTAACTCCTTTCTACCAAGGATGCAACTTTTGACTTTTTGACTTTAAGTTCTCACTTTATTCTTTTTCTTTCTCTTTCTTTTTCTTTTATTCCTTTCAACAACTTTGTTTTGCTTCTTCTGCACAAAGTCACATCCTCTTTCATACATTTCTCTTTTCAACACTAAACTTTTTTCATACCCTTTTTTCCATTTGGTTTCCTTTTTCATAGGCACCCTCAACTTATGCATTTGCATTGGTTGAGGTGCACAATGTCCGATGTCGGACCAGGGACAAAATCAAGGTTTATAAGGGAAGATGAGTTAGGTGAATCAAAAGAATTGGTCAATTTTAGACTCAATTATTTGGATCAAAAGGGAATAACGCTACAATTGGGTTAGATCCTTTTAACCTTAAGTGGACTAATTTGAAAAATGGCATATGATCACTTCCTAACTGCTAGCCTAGATTATCCTGGCAGCACCAATGGAGCAAATTCTAGTTTGGCACAACATTGTCTGAACAATCAACTATTCTCACACACTCTTGGCACATCATTTCATTATCATATTATTAGTTACCTAGTTCAAGTCTTAGCTTCAGTCATGTGCTCAAGTTGGTTCATTATCATGTCATATAAGAGCCAGCACATTCAACTCATTCTAGCATACAGATTTTACCATAATATCACAATTTATTTTTGGATGGGTATAATTGTTTTTAATTCTTGACTCTGCCATCATGCTTCAATACATACAATCCTAACACATGCTAGTTCAACAGAAATTAAAAACAGTCTCTTGGGGAAAAAGAACGCATGCAAGAAAACCCCAAGAGAGGATTTGAAGTTGGGTTACTCAGACTTCACGTTATCACTCACAATCCATTTACCCCACCCCCAACAAAAGAGCGTGCAATTATCCTCAATGCATAAAAATAAGCAATAAAAAGTAGGGTGAATCTGAAGCAAACTTGTGGCGCAAATACGCTGAAGAACTCAACTAGCGGGTGGGTCCGTTTTCCTAGAGCCCGCTGGATCAACACTTGGGCCACCCTCAGTAGTTCCCACATCCTCTAACACACCACTCTCAATAGTGCTATCAATAACTCTCACCGCATCATCAGTGGTGCTGATATCATCTCTCACAAAAGTCATAGCCTCCGTGGTAGGCATAGAACTAAAGGCTCCAAGAGTACCCTCACGAACCCTCTACTGGCGCAATTCCTCATCTACAATGGAGGATCTCCTAGCCTTCTCATTCTCCTGGCGCTCCTGCTTCTTTTCTCGAGCATCCTCAGTAGTGTTAGAAATGCGACTGGAGCGGGGACTCTTTCCACAAGCACATGTGGGCTCGGGCAATGCTATGTCCTCACTGAATAAAGAATCAAGCACTGTATCATCAACCAATGCAGTAGGTGCAGACTCTAGCTCATCGGTGGGTGAGCAAAGGATTGCATCAAGGTCGGCCTGGAGATTGTCCTATTTGGTCCAGAAAGAGGAGAGATTTGTGGCGGGGGTTGGTCCCCCGAGGACTCTCAACTCGAAAGCATCCAGGCGCTTAGCAACGACCTGGACATTCTGGTCCATCATGGTCTCCATCCTTCACTCCATCCTAACCTCGGACTCTGCAGCAGACAATTGCATCCATGGCTTCACATAATGGAGCAGCGTGGCCATCTGAGCCTCCAATTTCTAAACTCGAGCCAAGGGCACAACATCTTATCCTGAAGGCAGGATGGCTCTGGACGAGCTAGGGGCCCAACTAGCCGCCTGAGAAGTGGAGGTCAGGGCCTCATCAATGTGGGCTGGAGGGGCAAGGTCCTTACCCTGCTTGTGCTCCACATCAGCTACTAAATCTGCTCTTAATGGCTACACCTCAATCTGTGGACCACATCGTGGGGCACCTACGTTGGCCCCATCTCGTATAAGGCAGATGTTAAAGGTCCCGATTGCCTGTACAAATTTGTCATAATGCCAGATAGACACCCCACCATCCCTGCACAACTGAAAGTTCATACACGAAAAGGGTAGAGTAGTGGTAGACCTGAACGTCCTCTCATGTATCTCTGCCAATAGCATGCAGACAAAGTCGATATCAAACCCAGCTACCAAAGCTGCAACCATCACCGCTCTATCCCAAGTGAGTGCATTATCAGCCTTAGTGGGAGATACCCTATTCCGTACCAAAAGTCCGAAGAACTTGGCCACCAAATTTAGGGTGGTCTTCCAAATACCCAAACGCAGTGTGCTGACCCACTCCGCGCGCTCTCCATCCACAGCTATGTGCATGGCCAACCAAAGGAGTACAACCTCCCGCTACTCTACATTTCGCTGGAATGCTCCACTTCTCACAATGTCCCACGAGTAATCAAATTTCCCAGTGTTTAGCACCCAAGTGGTGCCCGTACAGTAGAGAAATCAACTGATAGTGACCTGCGATATGTCCACAGGAAAACCCCGGACTAGAGTGGAAGTAAGGGGGGACTGGGTTGTGGGCTTGGCCCTTTTATCAATAGAACCTTAGAGTGTGGCAGCATAGGAATCATAAAACTTCCTCATATTCTCCTCGTTGTAAGACCCTGGACTCCAAGCCATCCAGTCGCATTTGTGTTTCTGAAAGAGCCAGTGCATGTCGGGTATGGTGTGTACACTCCGCGTGAGAACCTTGCATTCCTCTGTGATAAGTCGGGCCATTTTCTTTTTGTTGTTTAACATCTTGGCATCCCAATAGATTTTCCATTGACCCTCAACAAACCATCTATTAGGCTTCTCAACAACTAAAGCAGGGTCTGTATTAGGTGGAACTAGAATATTCCCCAAACTAGTAGCCTCATCAGGCGAGGCAGCCCTACCATGCGAAATGGAGCTGGTGGCAGAGCCGGAACTGGAGTCGGAAGCAGGGACAGACTGAGTGTCGCAAGCAGAACCCGCCTCAGAGCCGGAAGTAGAACCAGTCGGTGACCCGATCCATGTGTTCTCCTCATCAAACTGGGAGACAGTGACTATATCAGTAACCATCTATCGGGAATGATTCTGGGTAGCACGAGGTGCAGTAGGGGATGTCCTTGTGGCTGGTGGAACAGATGCGGGATCCTTCTCCGTATCCACATCCTCATTAATCAGCCGAAAAGTTAGCACCACGGATTTGGTTTTGTCCATTTTTATGTAGGTCACTTGTTTCTTAGGAGCCATGGTAACCTGTGGATATATAATTACTACCAAAATAAACCAATAACAAACTCAAAAGAATTTTAAAACGAGGAATGAACCAAAACGAAGAACCAAAAAAGTTTTAGACAGTAGCTACAGTTGCCACCCATGATGGGTACCTACGATCCATGGGTCTCCTCTGTAAGTCAGAGGTCCAAAATATTTGGGTTCTAATGGGAATTATGGATGTGTAGAACTGTCCGTTGATTGACCTACAGACCGTAGTCCACCTTTGTGGTTCCACACTTAGTGAAATTTCTATGTGTCACAGACCACATACATGATCTAATGTCCGTAGACTGACCAATGGTCCGTAGAAGGGGTCTCGTGGATCAAGTCTATGCTAGGTATGTGACATGCTTAATGTTTGAACCAATTTTCGACAATTTCAAGCATTCATCCTAAGTCTAATCATGCCTTCCAACACAATTTATGATAGTTTGTCATCCCTAGGTCTCCAATTACTCATTTTTCAACGTGTATTGCCTACAAAACTAGGAACCCTAAGTCAGAACTTACATTTCGACTCTAATTTCACCGAGGCATTTCATTACTAAGACTACACAATCACTATCTATCGTCCCATGGGTGTTTCTAACATAGTTTAACATGCAATTTCATACTTAAACAACCCAAGGTCAAGAACGACGTCATGACTTCATATTTTTTGCACAATGAATATCAATATTCCGAGTTAAGTTGAAATCAAGTACCTTAGAAGCACTGGAAGTGAGTGATTGTGTGATGTTTAAACTTCTTAGACCTTTTGGACACCGAATCCGCACCTTGAATTCTTCTTGGCAAACAAAAATGGGAGTGCTCAGATTTTGGGGAAGAAGGGAATGTGAATGAGTTGGGAGTGAAGATATGTATGGAAGATGGGGACTGATTTGGGGATATTATGAGGGACTTATAGGATTAGGAGGGGGTAGACACGGTTGGGAGGGAATATGGGAAGTGGGGGAGTGATTTGAAAAAGAAAGGGTTTTATTTAGAAGAGGTTCGGGTTAGGTCAGGCATGATTATGGTTTGGACCCACGAGACCCCGTCTACGGTCTGTGGGTCTACCTACGGTCTGTAGATGGTGTAGATGGGGTCCGTAGGTCACTCTCTTACTTAAAAAATTTAGAGATGTTACCTAGGGTCTACGGATACCATTCACGGTCTGTGGTTTGACCCACATACTATCGAAGGTCTCCGTTGACCTCTGCACCAGACATTTTCTGCAGATTTTTCTTTTCAACCATGCACATGTAGCAACCGATAGGCCTTTCTTTTTATATTTTCTAGACACTTTTTAGACACGGACCCTATG
>NW_006239835.1:7888-13408 GCF_000226075.1 Solanum tuberosum
CCTCTGTCCCAATACCACACCAAGCGCCACTCCACTCGCATCACTAATTATTTCAAACGGTTGCCCCCAATCTGGTGAAATAATAATAGGTGCGGACACTAGCTTTTCTTTCAACTCTCCAAATGCTCTCAGACAAGAATCATCAAACTCAAACCGACATTCCTTTTTGAGCAATTTGCACAATGGGTGTGCAATTTTGGAGAAATCTTTGATAAATCTCCTATAGAACACTGCATGCCCAAGAAAACTGCTAACACCTTTTGCAGAGATAGGTGGAGGAAGCTTTTCTATTACCTCAACTTTCGCTCTATGAACCTCAATAACCTTCTTAAAGAACCGATGACCCAGAACTATCCCTTCTTTCACCATCAAGTGGCACTTCTCCCAATTAAGCACAAGATTGCACTCTTCACACCGTTTAAGCACCTCGACCAAATGATCCAGACAACGATCAAAAGAGTCACCTACCACAGAGAAATCATCCATAAATACCTCAATAGTATCCTTCACCATATTAGAAAATATCGATATCATACAACGCTAGAAGGTCGCTGGAGCATTACACAAACAAAATGGCATTTGTTTGAAGGCGAAAGTCCCATAAGGGCAAGTGAAGGTGTTTTTCTCTTGGTCTTTCAGAGCTATAAAAATCTGATTGTATCCTGAATAACCATCAAGGAAACAATACCAACCCTTACCCACAAGTTGGTCCAACATCTGATCCATGAACAACAAAGTAAAGTGGTCCTTTTCTATCAAAGCTTTTAATTTCCGGTAGTCCATGCATACTCTCTATCCAGTCACGGTCTGCATCGGAACAAACTTGTTTCTCTCATTACGTACCACAGTAATCCCACCTTTCTTGGGCACACACTGAACAAAACACACTCAACTACTATCGGTGATTAGATAAATAACTCCAGCATCCAATCACTTGATGATTTCCTACTTAACTATCTCTTGCATTGGCGGATTTAGTCTTCTTTGGTGCTCAATACTAGGCTTGTGATCCGGCATGAGTTGAATTTTATGAGAACAAAAACTAGGAGGAATCCCAATAATGTCCGCAATAGTCCACCAAAAAGCCCGCTTGAACCTCTTCAACACGGACACGAATGCCTCAGTTTGTGTCACATTCAAATCTGTCGCAATGATGACTGGTAAGGTACCATTTCTCCCCAAGAATACATACGTCAAATGTGATGGTAGAGCCTTAAGCTCAAATTTTAGAGCCTTCTCAACAGATGGTCTTGCAGGTAAAGTCGCTATTTTTCATATCGAACTCCAATCTCGTTGGTTTTGAATGGAATTCGAACCTATCAATTGCGGCGACCAATTCATCATAGTCTTCAATACCATCACCCTCAAAATACATCATTACCGCGGCTAGTGCATCAACACCCAACCTCTCTTCAATAAACACCTCCAGACCACTCTCTACAATATGATTCACCACTGATATCGATTTGAGCTCACTACTCTACTTCATGGTTCTACCATATTGAAAGTTACCTCTTCATTGCTGAATCAGAATTTCATCTTCCCTTTCTCCATATCTACCAAGGCGCGCACAATGGCTAGGAATGGTCTCCCAAGAATAATAGGAACCTCAAAGTCAACCTCACAATCAAGTATCACAAAATCTATCGGAAAGATAAAAGACTCCACATTCACTAGTACATCTTGGAGCACATCAATGGGCTTCTTCACATTTCTATTGGCTATAAGCAGTCACACCGTAGTGGTTTTTGGATCCCCCAAACCCAACTTCTTGTAAATGGACAATGGCATCAGATTGATACTAGCACCCAAATCGCACAACGCCTTTGAAAAATGTAGCAACCCAATGGTACAAGGAATAGTGAAAACACCAGGATCCTCTTTCTTCTACACAAGGGACCTTGTAGCAATAGCACTACAATGTTGTAACTTATTGTCATCTTCAAAACTCACGGCCCGCTTCTTAGTTACCAAGTCCTTCATAAACTTCGCATACCAGGCATTTGCTCCAAAGCTTCTATCAATGGCACATTCATGGAAAGTTGCTTCAACATACTAATAAACCTATGGTATTTGGCTTCTTCAGTCTTCTTCACTAACCTCTGTGGGAAAGAAGGTGGAGGTCTAGGCATGGGAACAACTTTTTAGGTTATCTCCACTTCCTTCTCTATCGCATTCCCAGACTATTCATTTACCACAATCGCATCATCATTTGTAATAGCCTCAACTTCAACCCCAGACTACATAGGTGGGTCAATGGTCTGCTTACCCTCTCGAGTAGTGACTGTCATACAATGCCCATTATTGTTTGGATTTTGGATGGTCTTGATAGAAAGTGTGCCAGGTTGACGTGGGTTTAATGTAGTAGACAACTGAGTCATTGATGTTTGCGTAATCAAGACACAACTTCCAATGCAAGTGTCTACGATTGTACAATAATATAGTAACCCAACCAAGGGTTGGGGTCGAGTCCCAGGGGAGTGGGCTTGACAATAAATAGAAATACAAAATTTAGTTCTAATTAGTCATAGCTAAAAACATTATCGAATATAAATGGTAAATCTAAGGGGTGACACAAAAATGTCAATTAACAATGGGGATTTGTCACAAGTAAGTAAAAACAAGCAAAAATGCAAAGAGTACTAATCAAGGAGAGGGGATTTGTCACAAATTGCCGCATGAAGAACAACCTCCACTTTAGCCCACTCACTCTCTCGAGCTGAGTCTGTGGGGGAAGGACTAGGGTTCACTCTCTCGAGCTGAACCTCATGTCAACCCAATCCTACCGGCCATCAATTTAGTAGTCTTAGTTTTACGACCTCTCTCTCGAGCAAGCCAAAAAATCAATTTAGTAGTCTAAGTTTTATGACCTCTCTCTCCAGCATGCCGAAAACACAAAGGTGAAATCGTATTTGTAACTACAATTTCATTAAGTTCCACCACAACTACTAAATGAAATCACATTTACAAAACAAATAGACCATCAGCAAGCAAGACCCAACATATAATCTAACCCATATTCACAAAATCACACCCCAAGAATTGGGATTTTAGCTAGACATGTGAAAGAGATAGAAATTTATACCAAAATGAGTTTGCATTCAAATAGGTATGAAGATTTTAGTCTCAAAACAAGATAGGAATAAAGAATCAACAAGACCCAAGTCCAAATTCTTGTATTTGAAACCTTTTGACTCTTCAAGTTCTTCAAAACCCTCTTAGAACTCAGAAGTCTATGTTAAAAGTTCTATATTAAAAATATGATATTCCAAAAATATTTCTAAGCTACAACTCTCTACGAGTATTTATAGTTTTCAAAAAGTTGTGCTGCAGCGGATCATTCGGCATCGATAGTCGAGATAGTCGATCAACTCGGTGATCCACCCTTTGGTAGGTTTTATCGCCGTCTTGCTCTATCCTTCAGCATCATCGTGTTTTGATCATTGGGTGACATAGTACGGCTTCGCAGAAATGCTCGACGACATGCATACTACTCCTTTTCACCCCCAATTTTATCCTTTCTTTCATGGCTCGACACACTGGAACCAAATGTGAGGATAAGACCTTTTTGGCAATTCGCCGAATAGGTTCGGTGATTCTCAAATCTTCATTTCTATGTTCTTTCAGCTGCCTTTGTTCCTTTTTGCTAAATTGTGTCCATGCTTTCCCTCAAACTCCAAATACCTTAAACTTAAGGGTTTTCATCAGATATTGAGACAAATTATGCATTTGAGGACACTAATTCTATTCAAACAAAGCCTTAAATTAGTCCAATTTGTGGACTCATCAGTCATCTGCTGCTCAAGATGATTGATTGACACTGCATAGGCATCAACTTTTTAACCAATACGAGACAAGTCATTTCGCATCTCTTTCACATTCTCATCAGTCACATCAAACCTTTTCATCATCTTCTGCATCATATCCTCAATACGTGACATATTACCTCCAGCTTCCCTATTACCAGATTCCTGATTTTGAGGAGGAACATAAGGCCCAATCCAATCATTTTTGTTGCTATTGTTGTTCCAGTTGTAGTTGTTGTCACGATTGTAGTTCCCATCCCGAACATATTGACCCTCTCGATTGTAGTTGTCATAGTTCCGACCTTGGTTTCCTTGACCTTGGCGCCAATTATCTATATTGGAACCTTGGGCTTTGGCTCGAAAACTTGCTGTCTGATCATTCATTGCATAAGTATCCTCTTCATAGTAACATTCCTCAACCGGTGGTATATTTCTAGTGAAATAATTGACAACATTTACCTCTTCAGCACATCCGCTCACACGCTTCATCACCAACCCCAGTTTGGTCCTCATCTGGGCCATCTCCTCATGAATATCATCGGCAGATTGATTAGTGTAGCTTGGACTGCAAACGTGTTTCTCCCAGAATATGACTTTCTAGTGCTCCAAGTTTTATTGTTTGGGGAAGTTCTCCAGTTTCTCAGCGATCTGCTCAAAAGTGCACTCAGCATATGAACCTCCAGCGATAGTATCAAACACCGCCTTACTATTTTCATCCTGACCTCGATAGAAGAATTCCTTCAGCGATTCATCATAAATGCGGTGATTTGGGACACCTCTTATGAAAGCAGTGAACCTGTCCCAGGAGCTACGCACAGACTCTCCAGGTAGTGCTGCGAAGTTGTTGAGTTTATCTTTGTGGTCCAGCTTCTTTGACACTGGAAAGTATTTTGCTAGGAACACATCAGTTAATTTGTCCCATGTGTAGATTGGGTTAAATGGAAGCAGAGTAAACCACACAGCAGCATCGCCGGTCAATGATAGAGGGAATACTCTCTATCCAATGACATCCATGTCCAAGTCCGGTCGAACCACACAACCTTTGAAACACTCCTCTGCTTGGCTATGTGCGCATATGGATTCTCTGTTGCCAAACCAGAGAACAATCCCCTCGCTCTAAGCATCTGCATCAAAATGCTAGTCACCACGAATGTACGCCTTAGAGGTAGAGCGGGTAGAACAGGAGGTCCTTCAGATTCATCCGCATTAAAGTTGACCCTTTATTTATCTCGCAGTCTTGGTCCTGGTTGATCATGTACCCTTAATTCATCTCCCAGTATATTTTCACCTTGTACCTTATTATTCTTATCACCAATCCTCTGAGGCTGCAACTCAACTCCATCACCTAGATTTCCTCCGATAGGATTGACTGGGACCTGTTTATTAGTCATCCTTCGCAAAGTTCGGTTCAATTCAAGATCGTAAGGAATCAGTGGTTCACCTTGACTCCATGTACTTGGCATACACTAGAGTAGAAACCTGAGAGAAGCAAAAACAAAAAGATAAAGTAAAATTAGGAAATATTTGACTAAAGTTCAATAATGTAGTTAAACTTAATCTAAAAGCCTTATTCCCGGCAGCGGCGCCAAAATTTGATACGCTCAAATTACAGTTCCCTAAAGAAGTATAAGCGATCGTTATCAAGTAAAGAACCCAACTTGGAAGTTGGGGTCGATCCGACGAGGAATATGGTTTAGACTTAAACTTAACTTAC
>NW_006239835.1:13532-28533 GCF_000226075.1 Solanum tuberosum
CAAGATTCAAACTTTGTTGTTATCAATGGGAGAAAGTAACTAAGGTGTATGTGTTCCCCATAAGCTTATAACGCGGTAATCTTAGTAATAGTAATCATTTCCTAGTGTATTACAGGCAAAGTGATAAGTTAGGTATCTCTAATTCCTTGGTCCGGCAACTAGAGAATTTCACCCTGCACCTTGGTCCGACTACGTACGTATAATTTACTAACCCTTACCTTTACCTCATATTAGGCATCACATCAATGTATGACTTAGTTTTTACCCTCGCACCAATTGACATTAGACTATTAGATAGTATCACACTAAATCTATGTTGATAATTCTTTTCTTATTAACTACCTCCTTGTTTTGGAAAATAGCAACAAGATGAGTTCTAACGCGTGCACTCATTAAAAAGACTTCTAAATAAAAGAATTATCAATGCATGCAATAACACTATTAAACAAATTTTTGATTACTATTCTTACATTGTTAATCGCTCATGGTTCCCACAACCGTAGTTGTGGATTTTGTTACCCATAATAGCAAGAACACAATTCATATTTTTAGATAAAGAAATCATGAACTTACGTAATGAGAAGAGTAAACCCAGAATCTCACTAGAATTTCAAAGTTAAAATCTTCAAAACGAACTTAGGAAATCAAGAATTGCTAAAATTGCAATTTAATCTCCAAAGCCAAAAATTAGAATAAAAGTAATAGGTCTAACCCTTAAAAATGAGGTTTACATTTCTGGAGGTGGTTGTCATTGACTAGACTGACCTACGAACCGTGGACTGACCTACGGTCCATATGTCCCGTCCGTGGTTTGGAACTTAGGCAATTTTTTAGAAGCTTGAAACTCCTCCACTCAGTAACGAATGACGACTCATAGCACGTACCGTGACTTAATCCACGGTCTGTGAATCCTCGTCCATAGTTTCATACTTGGACTTTTGAAATCAAGTACTGGAACCCCCTTCTTTGAATCATTTGACGGAGTTGCAGGACGGCCCGTAAGTTGACCTACGATCTGTGGTTTGTAGTCGTGGTTCCACACTTAGTCAAGAATTCCCTGATTTTTCTTCAAGCTTTGCCTTTCCATCCACGTTCACCATCTACGGAATGTTACTGCACCTACGGTCCGTCGGTCACTTTTGAGATGCCCTTTTCTGCACAATTCTTCAGTTGTGTCTCGATACTTCCACGTCCAAACTTATTTCATGCAAACAGGATAAAAACACATTAATAAATACAAAAGGGACCTAGACACACACAACTCTTAAGTGAAATGTATTAAAGATAACATAAACTCACGGTATATTAATCACCCCGGCAAGGCTAATGTGGTGGCTGATGCTTTTAGTCGGTTATCTATGGGTAGTGTTGCTCATATTAAAGAAAAAAAGAAAGAGTTGGTTTGAGATGTTCATAGATTGGCTCGATTAGGTGTCCAACTAGTGGACTCCACCAAAGGTGGTGTTATGGTTTAAAATGGTTCCGAATCTTCTTTTGTGGCGGATGTGAAAGCCAAGCAAGTCTTGATCCAATTTTGGTAGAATTGAGTGAGGCGGTGCTTAAGAAATCTGTTGAGGCTTTCTCCCAATGGCGAGATAGAGTACTTAGATACCAAGGTCGTTTATGTGCTCTAGATGTGGATGACTTGAGGTAACAAATTTTAACAGAATCCCACAGTTCGCGGTATTCTATTTACTTGGGAGCCACCAAGATGTACCTTGATTTACGTGAGTTCTATTGGTGGAATGGGATGAAGAAGGATATTCGGGAGGTTTGTTTTAAGATATTAGCATTCCTACTTGGAAGTGGGAAGACTTGAATATGGACTTTATTGTTAGTTTATCTCGCACACGGCTACAACATGATTCGATTTTAGTGATACTAGATCGAGGGACAAAATTGGCTCATTTCCTTCCCGTCAAGGCTTCCTACTCGGCGGACTACTACGCCAAGTTGTACTTCAGATAAATGTTGAGGTTGCATAGGGTGCCCTTGTCCATTATTTCTGCTCGTGGTACCCAATAAACTTCTCAGTTTATGAAGTCATTCCAAAATGTGCTTGGCACTATGGTTAAGCTTACCACGATTTTTCATACCCAAACAGATGGGCAAGCGGAGAGTACGATCCAAACTTTGGAAGATATGTTAAGGGCTTCGGGGGTCGATTTTAAGGGTAATTCCGATGACCATTTGCCATTGATTGAGTTTTCTTATAACAACAATTATAACTAAAGTATAGATATGGCTCCATGTGATGCCTTATATGGAAGGAGGTGTAGATCTCTCAAAGGATGGGTTGAGGTGGGTGATGTTTCCCTAATAAGTTGCAAATTGGTACAAAAGGCCATGGAGAATGTTCGGCTTATAAGGGAAAAGTTGAAAACGTCCCAAAGTCGGTAAAAGTCCTATGTCGATGGGAAGAGGATGGATCTATAGTTTAAGGTTAACGATTGGGTTTACTTTAAAATCTCACAAATGAAGGTTGTGATGAGGTTTTGTAAGAAGGGGAAGTTTAGTCCCCGGTATGTAGGCCCATATCAGGTTTTGAGACGTGTTGGTAGGGTTACTTATAAGTTAGATTTCCAAATGAGTTGGCAACAGTGCATCCCATATTCCATGTCTCTATGCTTAAAAAGTGTGTTGGAGATCCGGCATCCATAGTTTCCATAGAAGGGATGGGAGTTGATGAAAGTGTTTCTTTTGAGGAAGTTCCAGTTGCTATTTTGGACAGGCAAGTTAAGAGGTTGAGAAACAAGGAAATAGCTTCCGTGAAAGTGTTGTGCAGGAATCAATTAGTTGAGGGTGCTACTTGGGAGGCCGAGGCCGATATGATGCCCCGATATCCTCATCTCTTTCGTTCGACTCCTATTCTAACATGTGGTAATGAGTTCTTCTTTGTTTGTCCTTGTATTGGGAGTCATATGTTTTTATGTGTTTCAATGATTTCCTTATGTGATGCATGTTCATGAAAACTTGTGTTTTGAAAGAAAATCAGTTTAAATGCTTTATTTTTCCTCATGTTGTTGTTGCAATGAGTATGAGTTTCCTATAGAATTCATGAGATGAATTGATAAACATACTTTAGATATGCTTTTTGATAATAAAATTGCATATGAGCTCCATGATATTGTGTTGATCATGCTTTTAGCTTGGAGAAGGTAGTTCCTCCTTGAACATGAGTAATGTTGAAAATTCATGCGTATTGGGTTGATAAATTCATACTTCCATATCATGTATTTTAGTATGTTCAGCTTGGAGTTGATGTTTTCTCCTTATTTATGTGCATTGCATGCATGAATGGATGATAGAGATAGTTTCACCCCTTCTATTATTTATTGAGAACGTCCTATCTTGGAGTCGATAGTTCCTCCTTTGTTGTATGCATTGCATTGTAGGTTGGGTTGTTATTTCCTCTCCTACTCTTTTAGAACCAGTTTAAAACTCGTTCGAGGATGAATGGTCCCAAGGGGGAGATATTGTAACACCCCGTATTCAAAAGAGGAAAGCCTACCAAGAACTCAGACCTTTCGGCTGCCATCCACGAGGGGCCAACAACGGCCCGTGGTATGGGCCACATACCGTATGTGGGTCCGTGGATTTGGTCCCTCAGAAATTCTTCAAGGCAGGACCACGGCTGGACCTATGGACCGTAGGTGGGTCCATGGTCCGTGGTCTTGGAGCCGTGGGTCTAGGCAAAAGTCTCTGACCACAGATGGCGTGTGTGCAGGATAGACTGTTGGTTAGTCCACGGTCCATCGGTGGGGTCTCGTGAGTCACTGCTATCATTTATTTTTAGGGGCTGTAGGGTCTTTTCCTAATTAATTAATTCCTATACTATGTCATTTTACCTATATTTAGAATCTCCTATATAAGCTTTTTCAAGCCCGAAATTAACCTATTTACTTCATACTTCCAATTTCACAAAAAGAAACCAAATTCTTCTCAAAATATTCTCTTTGTAGAAGCTTGAAGAAGAAGAAAAAGGATTCATCCAGGATTTCAAGCTAAGGTTCTAATTCCTCCATTGAAGCCTACCAATTGGAGTCAGGGTATGATAGTTTTCATCCATAGATTCCTTTCATCCATGGAGTTCCTAAATCTCGCTATTTCAAATGGTAGAATTCCCCAATTGAGTTCGGGTTTTCTTCAATTAGCATGGGTTCCTTTAATTATTGACATAAATGATTGAAATATGATCTATTATGCATGAATTGATGATACATGACGATTTCATGATGATTTCCCCAGGAACCCATGTAATCCCCATGTCTTCAAGTTGTGAATCATATGATGTCAAATTTTGATCTTCAAGGAAGAGTTTTATGAAAATGAACACGTATTGCAAGCTTTAGATAATTTTATGATGAAATCCATATGTAACACATGGTTTGTAAGATTTGATGATTGAAAGTGGGTTTTGAACCTCAAAAAGGTAAATTATGGATATATGCATTGTTTTATGTAATCTATGCAAATGTTTTAAGGGTGCTTTAAGAGTAAAGTGTCAATCATCATGATGTTGTGAAAGGATATTCTCACTAAAACATATAACTAACATGATGTGAAAGGTTTTATTGCATAGAAAGGATTCTTAGGTTGGAAGGCTTTCTCACCTAATTGAAGCAAAGACAAGGAGCTATCTAAATGAAACTAGCTTGAATTGGTTGTCCAAGGGCACATTTTCATGAATAATGAAATCAAGTAAGAAATGACTATTCCGTGGGAATTTATGCTTAGCACCGAGTAGATATTGATAGTGAGATGGACACTCTCCCATAGTAGAGGCCTGGTTTAGAAAGTTATCTCATGAGATGGAAGCTATCCCGTAGAAGAGGCCAGGTCTCTAGTAGCAATCTCTTTATCCCATAACTATGTGCCCCCATAGGTTGATTAGCTAGTAGATCCACATAAGCTGGAAGTTCAAGGTTTTACCTTCGGACAGTAGGACACCTTTTTTTGGTGTGGGATAGACATCAAATTCCATGTTATAGCTCACATGGTCTCAATGTAGGTTAAGTCTAATTTCCCCACAAGTAATAATGAACTAAGATTATTTCAAGAAGTATCGCATATGAGTTCAAAGGATTTAAAGGTGAAGTTAGCTTGCATTGACCATGATTTATGACTTATGTTTTCTAACTCTTCCATATGATGTTTAGTTTGGTCAATTGCATGTAATGAAATGAAATGTACCTTTTTAGCATGATATAAATGTTTTTATACATGACTATCATACTTGGTACATTCTTTTGTACTTACAAATACTCTTGCCTATATTTTTCCCAAATTTAGGGTCCGATATTTAGGGTGCTCAGTTTCGTGGCTAGCTGGTGATTTGATTGATTCCGGAGCTTTGGTGAGTCCTCATGCTTCAAGGACGGACTTTGTTGTTTTAATTTCTTTCTTATAAATCTCTTTTGGACATGTTGTATGAGCTAGGACCAATTTTATTTTATTGTATTATATGTCTATGATGAGATAAGAGTTAATAGTTCCGCTTTTCGTTTTATAAAATGTTTTGGACTTGGACTATTGTTTTAATCTTATTGTTCTATTTCTTATGATATAAGAGCTAAGTGGCTTGTATGGAGTCCTTTAAGGTTTATATGTCATGTTACATCTAGGGGGTACCCCCTAGGTCGTGACAAATTCACACTCCCATCAAGTAGTTACACAGAGGGTTAGGGTGGACCCACCAGTGGGTAAGGGGTGTTAAGCGATGCCCCTTTGCTGAAAATATTACATTGTATATAGAGGTAATTTTTTTTTAATAAATATATAAAATTATTAGCACATTTTGACACAAGTGAAAGTTTTAGTCTAGTGGTTAAGGGTTGTAAAAGTTTCCTACCAATATATATTCAAGCCATGTTGGCCTCATAGTTATTTTTTTAATTTCTAACTAAAACCAATGACACCCCTTCTTGAGAATCCAAGGTCCACCACTGTGACACAGGAAGTCAACCACATCAAGCAATGCAAAGCATATGTGGCCAATGCAAGATGAATGCAATAATTTCCAAAGTTGTTTCGAAGACTATCACGTGGACCCCCAAGGTAAATACGCATCCTCGCAATAGCTTAAAAAAAGTAATAGAAACCCAAAATAAATATTTTGGGCCACCACAGCTTATCAACAATAGAAACTAAAATTGAAGTGTAATTTACGGGCCGCCGAAGCTTACCAAAATTTGCCTTACAAGGAAAAAATGGGATATTCTCTCTCAAAAACCGATTTCTATTAGTAAAATTAGTTAAGAACCCATAGTCCCGCTCCCAAGGAGCTAAACCTCATCAAAAAGGGTACTGTACTCAAAAGACTCTCCAAAACCTCTTCTGTTTCAAAATCAAATGTAAATACGCCATGAAAATGCTTTCACAACAAAAACAATTCAATCCTCATCATTAGTAAACTTAAGTCACACACTACTGGGTAGGTACTCATAGTACCAAAATAATACAAACCTGGAACTCCTGCTTCCAAGCTCATGAAAATAGGCCCAACAATACAATAATAAAAAACTCATAACTAAATGTATTCACGAAAGCAATCAAACACATCCAAAGAAATCAAAACACATAATAACCTATGTTTCATGCCAGCTACGAGCAATTTGTAAGGATACTATTAGAACAATCATAAGGATCAACCTAAATTAAGCCTTTTCTAGCTAAAACTACCCTAAGCAATCCACTATTGGCCATAAATCGACATAGGATCAAAAGTGTAAGCTAAGCCTAAAATCTAATCTAGTCATGCAATACTACTCAATACACATTCAAACAAAAAGAGTTGGGTCAAGGAAAAGTAAGTGGTAGCCTACCTCGAAGATGAAACTACCCTCGAACCTTCACTAGGGTGCTTTTACTTTCTAGAGAGCCTTAGATCGCTGCCATACTATCAAGAATAGAATGAGCAAGTCAATACGGAACAAACAACACACATATCAAAAATACAAATTTCAAATCAAAATTGGGTCAAAATTGAACCTATGAATTGACGTTATAGAATTACAAAATGAAAATCGCCATTAAGTTCTTCTCAAAGTGAGAATCACATTTTCTAAAGATAGGAAAATATAGAACTCAATTCAGACCTCAATGATTAAATTTAAAAACATTAAAGATTCAACAATAAGGTAGTTCGTGCTAAATATGGAATAAAATTATCAAATTAAGACTAGAATCAAGTATAGGAAAGAGAAAGAAAGAAAATAACCATTGAAGAGTCGAAAATGATCAAGATGAGAGAAAAATCGCCTTAAAATGATCCTAACGGCAATGGGATTTGTATTTGATAAAGTGATTGACAAATAGGATTAATATCGAGTGAAATGGGATTAAAATCCCTAGTAATTTTCGCCTAAGCCGCAATATGTTTAATTAAGCAAATATCGCTTAAGCACATAAAAGCTTCGCAAAATCGAACCGCGCATAAGAGGCTCATGTCGGTTTAGCAGCATCATGGTCACAAAAGCAACCCTCGCTTAAGCAGCTGGTTAGTCGCTTAAAGGACCCTTTCCCTATGCTTCACTTTCTTTTAAGAAACCCCTTGGTCGATTAACAAGACATGACTTAAGATATCAAGGATGGAATAACTGAGTACATCACCCAACAGAAACAACTAAAAGAGTTAGGTTCTCTAAAATTTTGAACAAGACCTCATAATTCATTCGGAGTCCAAACAACGTATGAACAAGACCTCGGAATTCATTCGGAGTCCAAACAACGTAAGCAAAAAGTAAGCCACATGGAAATGACATTCCGAACATAACGGGATTGACAAAACAACCAACTGAGGTTATTTCACCGAAACGTTTATCAAAGTCAACAATTTACAAAGTATTATAAAGGAAATGCCAAAAGTTAAAAAATCATCTTGATACCCTAGGGAACTGAACCAAAGGTCGCTCTAGACCAAACTAGACATTTTGAAGCTAACTGCGCTGACGACACTAAATTCTTAGTGTTTACCAAGAAAGTTGAACTAACTAAATCTTTTGGCTAAACCCAAAAGTAAAAATGTCTAATTAAACCAACTCCAAATAGAAGCCTCAAAACCTGATCCGATCATCGTGCTAAACCAAAATGAACCTTTCGGAGTTGATGGAACTGACAAAATTCGGATCTTACACTAGAATCTCCAGATGATTACTAAAGTCAATCATTTCAAGAGTTGAGCTTTCCAAACTAAAAATATCGTACCAAATTCAACTGAATACTTGAAAAGCATGCCACACAAGCCAACACTAAAAAAATCACAAGGAAGCTACGTGAATGGGTAAAAAAGGAAAAACATGCACACAACACAAAATATCGCACCAAATAATGTGTTAGGTTTTTTTTTCAGTTTAGTTTCTTTAAGTTTAATTCACGCTTATTTTATTAATTAATACAATAAACTTTAAAAGGGGTAATATTTTTATAAACTAAAGAACAAATAAGTAGTAAATGGGTGTTGTTTGTTTCAAAATCTTATTATTGTTACTTATTTGATTAGATTGGATTGACTTGAAGACTCAAAGAAGGGGAAAAGCTCAAGTCCCAGAGTGATGTGTATAGAATAATGTATTTCCTTGTTGTATGTGTTGCGGAGTAATGAAAGTTGGTGAATGGTTGATTTGTTCATATCAGATTATCTTAATGAGGAAAAAAAGATAATAAAAGGAAATTTCATTATATACTGATGTGTGATGTGTTGAGAATGATTGAAAGACTTTATTGATTCAATATTGATGTTTTATCACGATTATGTTGTTGTGAATTGTACATTGATATGAAAATGACAATCTCCTTATTAATTGTGTTAATGATAACGCTTAACTACACATCATCTAAACGGCCCGTGAAGGTGCCCGTGGTCCCTAGGCAGTAGCTCACCTAAGGCTTCCAAACCTCCAAATGTCCAAGGAAACTCCAAGGTCATCTCTACGGACCGTCATAATCACCACGGCCCGTCAAACGGGTCGTGAAGAATTTCCAGCCTGACAGTGATTCACTATATCGGGCATAACATTTTACTCCGAGATCGGAAGTAGTCAAACTAGGTGGCGTTGGAAAGAGGACTCAAAGATCTTTAATTGGATAGGTAATGGCCCACCTAATTCGTTTTGAGCTATGACATATGACCATTTGAAGTTGACCCTCACTTACCTTGGCAGACTTTGGACAGCAGCAAAGTGCCGATTGACGGCCACCATCCACGGACCATGGATGGATTGACGGCCTGTCCTAGCTGCTCGTCAAAAGGTTCAGAGAGGGTGTTGGGGAGTCTTTGGTGAGGAGACTAAGTCTCAACTCACGAAGCCAATCCACGCCCCTTCAATAGGGCTCGTGGATGGCTGCTGTTTTTTTTTCTTTTGGCAGCCTTTAGGTCAACGCTTGGGTCCTTTTCAAGGATCCTTACGGTGGTCGTTGGGGTGCCGTACCCACATGTTTAAACCCCGAAACCCATGTTTAAACCCCTAGGGTCATCCCCACATGCTTCACACCAACACACACTGATTTAGACTATAAACACCACATGAGCAACCATCAAAACACATGAGAGGCTCTAGTTCACCTAGTTCATTTTTTTAAGGGCGTTACAAATGGGATGATTCGTTGCTATGTGCCAGAAATTGAGATGTTGAGTGTACTTGAAGCCTGCCATTCTCTCTTGTTGGTGGGCATCATAGTGTTATTCGAACTGCACATAAGATCTTTCAGTGTGGGTACTACTGGCCTACCATCCACCAAGATTCGCATGATTTCGCCAAGTCCTGTGTTCGTTGCCAAAGCGAAGGTGGGATTTCAAAGAAGCAAGAGTTGCTTATGAATCCTATATTGGTGATAGAGTTGTTTGATGTATGGGGCATTGATTATATGGGTCCATTTGTGAGTTCATATGGGATGAAGTATATTCTTGTTGCGGTTGATTATGTATCGAAGTAGGTGGAAGCAGTTGCGCTCCCCAACAATAAAGGCAAAAGTGTCACTGCATTCTAGAAAAGGAATATCTTCTCCATATTTGGTACACCGAGGGCTATTATTAGCGATGGAGGTTCTCACTTTTGTAATAAGTTGTTCAAGGCACTACTTGAGAAATATGGTGTCCGCCACAATGTAGCCACCCCTTACCATCCAAAGACTAGTGGGCAAGTTGAAGTGTCCAACAGAGAAATTAAATGGATTTTGTCAAAGATTGTAAATTCTATTAGAACGGATTGGTCAAGGAAGCTTGATGATGCTCTATGGGCCTATCACACTGCATACAAGACCCCCATAGGTAAGTCTCCTTATCAACTTGTAGATGGGAAGTCTTGTCATTTACCGATAGAGCTAGAGCATAAGGTGATGTGGGCAATGAAGAAGCTAAATTTGGATTGGGGCGCCGCTGCAAAGCAAACAATGAATGACTTGAATATGCTTGATGAGTTCCGCCTAAAAGCTTACGAAAGTTCAGCCTTGTACAAAGAGTAGATGAAGTTGTATCATGATCAAAGAATTGAAAAGTGTGAATTTGTGGTTGGTGATCTTGTGCTTCTATTTAACTCTAGGTTGCGCTTGTTTCTAGGCAAACTCAAGTCCAAATGGACTGGGCCATTTTTGCTCACAAAAGTGCTCCCCCATGGAGCGGTTAAGCTTCATAATAGTGAATGAACAAGGTTCATGGTAAATGGGCAAAGGATCAAGATCTATCTGGGAAATGCTGAAAGTGTGCAAGAAGTGATTCAGGCCTACAATTTTGATGAAGTCTGAATAATCAAGAAACTTGCATCGTGCCACGACATTAAATCAAGCGCTGTTTTGGTGGCAGCACAAGATGTACAATCTAGCCAACGATAGGTTTTTGTTTTCCATTTAGTAGTTTTCTTTGTTTAATTGCGTCTCTATATAAATTTAGATAGGTGTTTTAGTTTATTTTTAGTGTTGGCTAGAATTAGCATAGAGTCCGTGTCTAAAAAGTGTCCAGAAAATGTAAAAATAATAGCCTATCAGTTGCTACATGTGCAGGTACACCATGAAAAGAAATTCTGCAGAAAATGGTCTGGTGCAGAGCTCTATGGACCCCATCGACGGTCCGTCGTTCAATCCACGGACCGTGGATGGTGTCCGTAGACCCCAGGTATGTCTCTCAATTTTTCCAAGTGTAAGGGTGATCTACAGTCCTCATCTACGGACCGTAGATCAACTCATGGATCGTAGACGGGGTCTCGTGAGTTCAAATCCTAGTTCAGTCTGACCCGACCCGGACCCCCTCATTTAAAAAACTCCCATAATTTAATATCACTTCTACTTCCCTCCATTCACTCTCCAACCGTTTCACGATCCCATAACCTCCCTAAATCACTCCATAACTCCCCTATAAAATCATCCCTTCCATTGCCCCATAATTCCCACAATTCCTTTCCATTTACGAATACAACTCATTCCATATTCCACAAAAGGGTCTGGTGTTGGGTTAGTAACGAAAAGGTGATTCCTTGTTTTTGCTAAGCTTAGTGTCGTCATGCAATCACCCCACTCCTCTTTGCTTGTAAGGTAATAGACTTTCACCTCACTTTGAATTTCGGTTCATAGACTGAATATAGAAAGTCAGGAGTTGGGTCTTGACCTTAGGTAATTATTAGATGAAATTGCATGATAAAATTGGAAGTTACAATACCCTTGGAACGATAGATAGTTATTGTTTCCTTGTTGTATGTGATTATGAGTCTACATGTATGTTTTGACCTAGGGTTCCAAAGTTTGTCTTAAATACTTGTTCAAATGATTAATCGGAATCATGAGAATGACAAACTAGCATGATTCAATGTTGAAATGCATGGTTAGACTAGGATATTGTTGAAAATGATCTGAGATGTGGACTTGCAAATAAAGATTGGCTGAAACCTGGCACAGATCATATCCACGTTACCCTATCTACGGACCGTACATCAATCTACGGACCGTAAATTAGGTTCGTGGGTTGATGCACTTGAAAATCTCACCAAGTGTGAAACCACAAATGTGGACTATGGTCCGTAGATCAATCTACGGACTGTTCTGTACATCCGTGGTTTCCATCTACGACCAATATTATTGGTCCTCTGATCCACGGAAGGGTTCCACAGATCGTAGGTCTCCTCCATGGATGACCACTGTAGCCACTGTCTGAAATTTTCTAGGGACTTTGGTACTACTCGTTTATAGTTCAAAAAAGATTTTTTGTTTGTTTATGGTTAGTTTTAGCACTAATATTGCTTCCACAGGTACGATGGCACCCAAGAAGCTAGTCACCTATGCAAAACAGGGCAAGTCAAAATATGTTGGTGCTAGCTTCAGGTTAATTGATGAGGACACGGACACGGAACAAGATCTATCATATGTTCCTCCTAACAGAAGGACTTCCCCCACAGCACCCCGAGCCACCAGAGGCACCTCCCAGAAAGTTGTCACCGACGTAGTCACTGTCTCCCAATCTGATGAGGAGCACACACTGATCGGGTCACCAATTAGGGCTGCTTTCAGTTCAGCTACTGAGTCTGTGTCTGGCTCCATATCTGCCCATGCTTCGGGCCCTGAGTCCAGCCATGATTCAGGGTCCGAGGCTGCCCAAGCTTCGGGGTCCAAGGCCAAGTCAGCCACAGGATCCATCTAGGATGACCAAGCTGCCTCGTCTGATGACACCACTAGCTCGGAGTTTGTACCAGCACTAAGGAATGAGGATCCTACTCCAATGGTCGGCGAGCCAAATAGATGGTGTGTTGAGGGCCAATGGAAAATTTATCGGGATTCCAAGATGAGAAATAACAAAGGAAAGATGGCCCGACCTATTACAGATGAGCGCAGAGTCCTCACGAGGAGCTTGCACACTGTCCCTGACATCCACCAGCATTTTAACATTCACATGTGTCATTTAAAGGCTCGAGACCCTGGGACTTATAGTGAGGAGATTGTGCGAGAGTTCTACACCTCCGATGATGCCACTCTCCGTGGCTCGATCTCCAAGAGGTCAAAGCCCATGGACCAGGATCCTCTCACTTCCACTGTGGTCCGGGGTTGTCCGTTGGACATATCACATGCCACCATCAGCCGCTTCCTTTATGGTCCGATCACAGGTCACTATTGGTCACTAAACACAGCGGAGTTTGAGTACAGATGGGACATCGTGCGGAGCGGTGCTTTCTAGAGGAATGCTGAAAAGCGAGAGGCTATAATACTGTGGTTGGCTAAGTACATTTCTGCAGATGGCGAGTGTGTAGAGTGGGTTGTCGCACCTCGGCTAGGTATCCGAAAGGCCACATTGAATTTTGTGGCGAATTTCTTCTGGTTCTTGGTGCGTAACAGGGTGTCGCCTACAAAAGCTAACAACCAATTCACATGGGACAGAGCGATCATGGTTGCAGCAGTGGTAGCAGAAGTGGAGATTGACTTTACCCGCATGTTGCTGGCAGAGATTTACGAGAGGGCATTCAAGACCTCGACTACTTACCCCTTTCGATGTTTGATTTTCCAATTGTGCAGGGACTCTGGCCTGCCGATCTGGCACTGTGATAGGTTGATCTACCCTACAGGGACTTTGGATATAGGCCTCATTCGAGATGAGGCAAATGTGGCGGCACCTCGCAGTGAGCCCCAGATTGAGGTACCTCCCCTGGGCGCAGATCTTGCTGACATGGTGGGGCAGGCACAGGGCGGTGATCCCATTATACGAGATCACTCTGATACTGTCCCGACCTCCTCTTCCCAGGCTACTAGTATGGCTCCTATTTCATCCCAGTCTACACCACAGTTAGAAGCAACTGTTTTCCCGTTGGCCAAAGTACAGAAATTGGAGGCTTAGATGGCCACGCTGCTGCATCACATCCAGCATTGGATGCAAAAGTCGATAGCCGAGTCCGAGGCCAGAATGGAGCGAAGGATGGAGGGCATGATGGACCGGATGGTCCAGGCAGTAAATAAGCGTCCTGATGCCTTTGAATTGTGAGACCTCGAACGATCAGCCTCGACTATAGATCTATCCTCTTTGCAGGCTGAGTTAGCTAGTCTCCGGACCGACATTGATGCCATTCTTTCCACCCCTACAGTTGAGCCTCAGGCCGCACCTACTGCACTGGCTGATGATACGGTGCTAAATGCTTTATTCAGTGGGACTGCCGAGAAGGGCTTGAGCCTACACATGCCAAAGGTAAGAGGCACCGTTCTAATCGCACTGAGGAGGAAAAAGCACAAAAGAGACAACGTAGGCAGGAGAAGGAGGACAAGAAGGCCTCAATTCTAGATGAACAGTTGCGCCAACATAGGGTGCGTGAGAGTGTTGTACGGGCATCGAGTTCTGCCCCAGTTGTCAAGGTCCCACCTGTTGTGAGGGACATTGTGAGCACCACCGATGGGGCTATGATGGATGATGTGGGAACTACTGAGGGTGACCCTACTATTGCTCCAGCAGGCTCCGGGAAACCGGACTCACCCGCTCATGCATGATTTGTCGGCGCTATGCACCACAGGTTTGCTTCACCCAATCCACTATCTTTTACTGTTCTTGTATGCATTGGGGACAATAGAATCTATTTTTTGGGGGTGGGGTAAATGGATTGTGAGGGATAGGGTGAAGTCTAAGTATGATAACCATGCAAAACATGCTTTTAAAAGGACATTTAGTTGGAAACTATGCATCATGCCTCTTTAGAGAAACTTCATGAACATTTAGTACAATAGGCACAATATAAACCACGTACATCATCAAACACACAGAAACCATTCATAATAACACATAGAGCCACTTCTAACATTTTAGGCACATTCAATGCATACAATACATTACCTTCCTCTTTATCTTAACTCCTTTCCTCAAGCAACCCTTAGGGAATACTTGGTGCAATGTATTACCTTAAGATTTCCAAGGGTGAACTTACATATAGCCTTCATCAATCCAACCACATATATTCATAGAGTCATAAGCACACCATAAGACATAGTCTTCACATAGGAACCATCACCTAAGACAACCCCCAAGTCAAACTAGTGCAATGTGCAA
>NW_006239835.1:29508-55254 GCF_000226075.1 Solanum tuberosum
TTTCATCATAGAACCTACATTATGTGAGAATGACCTTTCACATAGTCATACCATATTCATAACTAGTCTAGTTTAGAGTACAATTGAGGAAACCTTTCAAGAGACTCACTTTCACTAGATTATCATAAACCTTATTCATTCATTCATGTGTGTGTGTAAATATGTGAGAAATCCTTTCACATAAACACCTTTATACAGAACATATTCATACCTTGCTAACCATACATTTTGCATGCATAATAAGATGTAAGGGTGATTCTAAGAGTTCACTTTTCAAAAGATACCATAACACATCATATTCATAGCTATACCTGTAGAGTGTGTGTGTGTGCATATTGGTCTTCATAGTGACATATTAGCAACAACATTGATATTGAGTCTTCCCTTAAAGGGATCACAACACATTCACAATATCCCCAATTCATGAGCAATTCACATATAAATCCCTTAGGGATTCTAGACCACACACCCACACTTCATCATAGGAGACAAGGACACATTCAACATTGAATAGGTACTCCTAACATGTATATCATCAAACATTCATATAGGGGTCATATAGGTAGTGGTCATTCCACAATAGTACCTTACATAATCAATTATGTAGACCACACCTTATCCCTAACATTATCATTCACATTATACCCCTCATCATCAACCAACATCAATTCTCATACTATAGATTAGAAGTTAGGTCTACTTACCAATTATTCAAGCGATGATCACCATGGATCACTCCATAACAATTCATAATCAATTTACATAGATATTAATAGGAATCAACAATGTAATTCAATAACATAAACATAGTCTAAGTACAATTCCATAAACAAAGGCATCAACCCATAACTTTTCCCATAAGGCCATAATCCTCAACTCATCAATATACCAACAATTCAACATGAATAAGTTTAGATAATCATCAGAAAAATCAATACAATCTAATCTAAACATAATTTCACTAATAGAGATCATATTCACAAAGACCTACATCATAGGCCAATATTCGAGAATGTGGCGATCATGGGTTCTTTAAGAATTCCTTTGAAAATTATCTTAAAAACCTTAATTACACAGTAATTCATCAATAGAATGATTTAGAAAATCGTTTGACAAGGAACCCATGTTTAGATTGAAAATTGGGAATTTTGGTCTTTGAATCAGTTTTGAAAATCTTTGATAGAACTCCTTGAATGAGAGGTTATTCAAGAATCAAGAGTTACCATACCGTAATTATTGAGACCCATGAAATTGTAGAAGAAATCAGTTGAAAACCCATCTTCTAGCTTGAGCTTCATCAAGGTCTTCAATGGTGTTTTGGAGAGAATCTATTTTGAGAAGGAAGGGTCAATTTCAAGAATGGGGTCTAATTTTAGATTTTGGGGTTTTAACAAACTTATATAACCCTAAAAAAGGTAGAATAACCGTTTATAATAATTCCCCAAAGTACCGAAACTACCCCTCACTTAGTTGGACCTTTTAAACAAGTCAAACTTGAGTTTTATTTTGGCAGATTTCATCGAGAAACAAGTTCGCGACGCGGAGATATTCCCATACGTTTTCTAGAAATTAAATTTGATACAGTAGAGTCCGCGACACGGACCAAACTTGTGGCCCTTGGTAAAGCTAGTCCGCGACGCGGACATGCTCCCTCCAAGCACAAGTTCAAGCTGCCTAGGAAGCTTGCTTGGCTAAGGTTGGGGTCCTCCTCGAGGACCCTTAGGGTGGCCTCCGAGGCGTCGTGTCCAACGTTTTGACCTTAAAACATTTATTAATACACTAGGGTCACCTCCACTGGTTTTTAGACTCCAAACAACACATAAAAACATGAACAACATACTAGAACACAGCAACACGTAAAAGACTAGTTTCCGAACGTCTTGGTCGTCCCATGATGTTTGACTTCCAAACTCTTTAAAACTGACTTAAACGGCTATTCTTCATTATTTTGACAAGTTATTAATGCATAAAACCCATATGAGGCTCTACTTTATCCTACTTTATTTTTAGGGTCGTTACATTTTTTATCTTGAGTAAGCCGGATCGAAAGTCGATTGCAAAATAAGGGCACTATTATTTTGCAAATGTCCTATCTAAAGTTTTGCAAATGTCCTATCTAAAGTATTTCCATTTAAAGCTTAGCCTAGTCACTATTATTTTGCAAATGTCCTATCTAAAGTATGTACCCAACAGTTTATCTCAACTTGTATTGCGGTCACATCCCAAGAGGATTTCCCCATTCTTGACTTTCTTGTTTATTTTGTTGTTTTAGTACTTGTTACAAAACCCCCTTTGATATTTGACACTTTTGTGTCACCCCCTTTAATTTACAATGTCTTTTATCTCAAATGTCTTTAACTACGACTAACTTGGATGAAATTCTAATTGGTTATTAATTCTCTAAATTGCTCCTTTGGGACACGACCCCAACGCTCGGTTGGGTTACTATATTATCGACGATCGTAGACGCTATCTGGAACTTGATAGTGTTCCACACTTCGAGGTACCTGTCTAACACTCCGTCTGTAGACAATATCTTCTCTTTAGGATGGTCCTCAATCCCGTAGCCTTTAGTCTGTTCAACGATCAGGTTAGTGTGCTTATTTTTATGGCACTGGAGATACCTGCTCAACCGTCTGTAGGTGAGGTGGAGGAGGTGTAGGAGGTATCGGTATCCTGGTCTTGTCATGGAGTGCTTTAGAGTGCAGTTGCGCTTTCCTCCTCTATAATGTCTAGTCATCCTCTGCATCAAATACGGAGATTATATATCTAGTCCTTGAGTTGCCCTCACCGTAGGACTCTGATGTGGTGAGATGGGTGGCATAGACACCCATACTATCAGAGTTTGTCTCTATAGGTCCCTTCCCTTTAAATGTGTTCTCCTCCCAGTCAGAGGAAGTTTGGCTTGTGTGGATCGGGAGGGAGGAACACCCTCATTGATTACCATACCCCGTGCTCACTTTCGGGGTGGTTGATTTCTTCCTGGTACCTTGGCCCTATCCATATCTGCATAGGGTTTCTAAAACCTTAGATATTAGTTGTGATTTAGCTATTAGAGTATTCTAAATAAGATTTTCATGTTTTAGTGGAATCGTTGCGTTGTTCTTTGCATGAAAATCAATACCCTAGTTGTGCAGATTCACTTAGTTCATGAATTACACATGCTAGGTCAGTTAAACAGATAAACATACCCTAGATTCGAATGTCACATTATATGTATATAATTGTTATATTCTTAGATTTACATGTCTGAATTTTGAGCTATCCAATATTTTTGAATTTCAGTCATAATGTATCATATGAATATTCAGTTTTGAGTAGGCTTAGCACCGAGAGGACTAGGTGTTGAGTGTACCCTCTTAGTACCACAAGTACATGCCCCCGTAGGTGAAGTCCCCTTTGTGGACATCAGTTTTTGTGATCACGCCAGTCATTTCTTTATACTCCTGGAAAGGTATATCGGGCCCTTCGGTAGGGTGTATACATCAGACACCACATTTAGCTCACGTGGTGGTTACATTCGTTATAGTAGCTCCCAAACTAAGACTCTAGTGCATTTCACCAGGATTTCAGTAATACTTCAGTATTCAGTCCTAGCATGTTATGTAATTGGTCATTGCATTCAATTTAGTTCTTTTCCTTATATATCAGTATTTCCATCATGTTCAAATTATGTCATTGCTCAGTTATGCTTTGTTCAGCTTATATGTTTTGTTCAACTTTTATTCTATTCTGCATACTCAGTACCTTTCAAGTATAGACATATACTCTGCACTACATTTTTTCATGATGTATGTTAAGGTCCTCAGCATTCAGATTACGCATAGACAGGTTCGCGAACCACATTCCGCAGCTTCAGTGATGAGTTCTCATACTTTGAGGAGTATAGACAGGTTTTTAGATTTAGTTTGTCTTTTCAATTCATTTTTCTAGGGTTAGCTATGCACATATCCTAACAACTCTAGTCAGTTAGAGGCTTTTTCAGACATAGTTTAGCTTTAACATTAGTTTTTGAGTCATTGTTCAGTATCACTAAATTCATAAAATTTATTTTATACTCAGACCATTATTCGGTTCCCCATCATTCAGTTATTTCATGATTTAGCTTCCGCATTATTTATCTTTGTATAGATAAGTTCAGTTTTCTTATGATATGTCAACTCAGGGTTAGCATGTGGTCATTTGTGATCCTAGGTCCCGTGTTTAAGTTTAGGGGGTAGCCTCGGGGCATGACAATTTCTCAACCTACGAACTTGATGGTCAAGAATCTCAACTGAAACATCTTCATAAGGGAGACTATCATTCACAGCTACACACTATAATGGTACTATGGATGCCTGATAACCCCCACACTTGTTTAATAAGGAAATGTCAAAAACTGGATGAACTACTGCTAGTTCTGATGGTAAGTCTAACTCATAAGCCATATTACTAACCCTTTTCATGATTTTGTAGGGACCTACAAATCTCAGACTACGCTTCGCTTTCTTTCCAAATCTCATCACCCCCTTCATAGGTCACACATTCAGGAATACCCAATCATTGATCTCAAAATCTAAGGTCTTTCTCCCTACATCTGCATAGGACTTATGACGACACTGAGCTGTCTTAAGTCTATCTCTCATGAGAAGAACTTTTTCCATAGCTTCATGAACAGAATCTGGCCCAATCAATGCTGCTACATGTACATCAAACCAAGCAATCGGAAAACTTCATCAATGACCGTAGAATGCCTATGAAGGGGCCAACTAAATGTTAGAAGATAGCTCTTATTATAGGCGAACTATTTGAGAGGTAGATGATCATCCCAACTACCCTTGAAATTGATCATGAAAGCTCTCAACATGTCCACTAAGGTCTGAATGGTACACTCTACCTAACCATCCATCTGTGGATAAAATGTTGTGCTGAGATTTACCTAAGTACCACGACCTTTCTGAAATGATTTCGGAGAAATGAGAGGTAATCTTTGGACATCTATCTGAGATGATAGACAAGGAAACCCCATGCAACCTGACTATCTCATTAATGTAGAGTTTAGAGTAATCCTCTGCTGAATTTGTAGTCTTGACAGCCAAGAAGTGAGCGAACTTAATAACTTTGTCCACTATCACCCATTTGGAGTCATGTTGTCTGCTAGTACGAGGTAAACCCGTAATGAAGTTCATGTTTATCACTTCCCACTTCCATGTAGGAATGTTAATCTCTTGTGTCATACCTCCTCGTTATTATGTTCAACCTTAACCTTTTGATAGTTAGGACACATAGCCACAAAGTCTGCGATGTCTCGTTTCTTATCGTTCCACTAACAAAATTTCCGCAGATCATGGTACATATTAGTAGTACCTGGATGAATAGAATATCTAGAATTATAAGCTTCTCAAAGGATTTGTTCCCTCAACTCACCCACATTAAGAATACATAAGCAACCCTAGTAACGAAGCACAACATCTCCCCCTTGGGAGAAAACCACAACCTTTTGCTAATGAATGACACCTTTCAACTGAAGTAATATAGGATCACTATATTGTTTTTCCTTCACCTTCGCTACCAATGAAGATTTTGACGCATTCTGAACTATCACACCACAATTTGACATGTCCGTAAGACTAATTCCTAAGCGAGCAAGCGATTGAACATCTTATGCTAATTCCTTTTTTCTTCCTCTACATGTGCTACACTACCCATAATTAGTCTGCTGAGAACATCAGCCACTACGTCATCCTTACAAGGATGGTAAAGCACATTCATGTCGTAGTCCTTGAGCAATTCAAGCCATCTCCTCTAGCAAATATTCAACTCTTTCTGGGTGAACACATACTTGAGGCTATTATGATTTATGAACACATCAACATGAACACCATACAAGTAATGTCTCCAAATCTTTAGAGCAAATACTACAGCTGCAAGCTCAAGGTCATGAGTCAGGTATTTCTTCTCATGTACCTTAAGCTGTCGAGAAGCATAAGATATGACCTTACCTCACTAAATCAACACACAAACTTAGGGCGACCCTAGATGCATTAACTATCTGAACCATCTGGTAGGTTCAACACCAGAGTTGTAGTCAACTTAGTCTTCTGTTCTAAGAAGTTTTTCTCATACTCATCTGTACGCTGAAACTTGACCTTTTTTTAGTCAACTTGGTCAATGGGGAAGTTATGGCTGAAAATGCTTCAATGAGTCTCCTGTAATAACCAGCCAAACACAAGAAACTCCTGATATCTGTTGTAGAGGTGGGTCTGGGCCATTGCTTCACTACCTCTATTTTCTGAGAATCAACTAGGATTCTTTCACAAGATACCACATGACCAAAGAAAGCGACTGAGTGGAACCAAAATTCACCTTTGCTTAACTTACCGAATCACTAGAGGTCCTTTAGATTTTGAAGAACAACTCTTAGATGAGTCGCATACTCCTTCTCACTCTGAGAATAGATGAGGATATCATCAATAAGTCTAAATTCGTTAAGTCTATGAAAGTTGCAGGAGCATTTGTTAGTCTGAAAGACATAACTACAAATTCATAATGACCATATCGTGTTCTAATGTTTGTCTTCGGAATGTCACTATCTGTGACTCTAAGTATATGATAGCTGGATCTAATGTCTATCTTCGAAAAATAACTAGCACCCTGAAGTTGGTCGAACAAGTCATCAATCCTTGGGATAGGGTATTTGTTCTTGATTGTTACCTTGTTCAATTACCGATAGTCAAAGCACATTCTGAGAGAACCATCCTTCTTTTTCACAAACAATAGTGGAGCACCTTATGGAGAGATACTAGTTCTGATGAAGGCCTTATCTAAAAAGTCTTTCAATTCCATAAGCTTAGCTAGAGACATTTTGTAAGGTGGAATCGAAATAGGTTGGGTATTTGGAAGGAGATCAATTCAAAAGTCGGTTTCCCTTGTGGGCGAAACTGCGGGAACATCTTCTCAAAACACTTCTGGAAACTCATTTACTATTAGGACTGACTCAAGAGTTGGGGTTTCAAATCTTGAATCCTTAACCCGAACAAGATGATAGATAAACCCTTTAGATATAAATCGACCCATATGCACTAAGCTACTACCCTTCTATTCTAAGACTGGCACGTTTGGAAACTGAAATCGAACGATACTAGTTCAACAATTGATCGAGGCATAACATGAATTTAACAAATCCATGCTTAGAGTGAAATCAATGTCTACCATTTCTAACTATACAAGATCTGCCGAGGTGACTTTCTAAGAGACTGTAGGTCAATTTTTGTATACCCATCTAGTTATAACTAAGTCACGAACTGTAGTAGAGACTGAGAAGGGTTCTGAAAGAGTTTCAAGATTGACACCAAAGTTTACTGCTATATAAGGAGTTACAAAGGAAAGAGTAGCCCCTGGATTTAACAATGCATAAACATCTAAATGAAAGACTCTTGACGTACCAGTAACCACATCAGGAGAATCTTCCTAGTCTTGGTGATCCTAGAGAGCATACAACATGTTTTGGCGTGGAGCACCACCTGTACCAGATGAAGCACCTAACTGAGTTTGGAGACCTGCTGGTGCTACTGGAATCATAGACTAAGCCCTATTATTGTTACCTCTTTGCTCCTGCCTAGCAGAAGCGCAATCCTTCAACCCAAAGCACCCTTCTTTGCCTGCAAGACAATCGCCCGGATAGTTTTTACCACACTTTGGACAAGTTGGGAAAGTCTTGGTACCATAATTACTCTCTTGGGACTTAGAGCCTGATGACATACCTTTTTTATCCTGTCGAAACCTTTGGGATAGAGCATGAGCTGATGAAGGTGCTGGGGCTATTGACTTCTGTTGAAACTTTGAGCGATTTCTACCAATCGATTTCTGCTGAGAGTATTCATAATACCGTGTTCTATCCCTTTTGTTGTCCTTAGACATTTCCCTAAGCTTATCTCCCTCAACCTGCTGAGCATGAGTCATAAGCCTAGAGATATTCATATCCTTTACCAACATAGCATTCCTACACTCTATCTTCACAAGTCAGATACCCCAAACAGAAACTTACTCATTTGTGCCCTTGGATTGTTCAAAATGTGTGGAGCATATATGGAGACTTTAGTGAACTTCAGTTCGTACACTTCGACTTACCTTGAACGTTGTCTCAAATTCATAAAATCCTGAGTGTTAGCCTCCCTCAACCCTCTACGGAAGAACCAGTCCAGAAAAGCTTAAATAAAACATTTCCAAGTCACAAGAGTTGCATCTGCACCCCTGTTTTCTTTCCACCAAGTGAACCAAATGTGAGCCACATCCTTAAGCTTGTAGGATGCAAACTCCATCCTATCATTACCACTCACTTGCATCACTCCAAAGATTTTCTTAAACTCATCAATGAAGCTATGTTGGTCCTCTCCAGTCTGCGACTCTAGGAACATGCTGATTATTCTGGTTGACTACACTCTGAGCCAAAAGATGTATATCATTTCAGAATTCTGCATTTGTAACCTCATGGTTTGGGACTGGAGGAACTGCTATAGCGATCAATGCATAACCATTTTGTGCGTAATCTCTACGAGGAGGCATGATCGCAAACGCATAACGACGGATTAGAAATAAGAAGTTGGATCATACCTCAAGCATGATAAGAATAGTAAAGAAAGTGAAGTGTTGTTTTAACACACTTTGCAACCTCCTTCTAATAGATTTAGTGCATTTCACATCCATAAAAGAGATTCTACTTAGTTAGGCTTTTAGAAATCCTAGGACTCTTAATCCTAATTCTCGAATACCAAGTTTGTAACGCCTTGAGGCTACCCCCTTGATGTAACACGGGACCTAGGATCACGAGTGACTCTAAGTTAACCCTGAAGTTGGCATATCATAAGCATACTGAAAGATAGCTAAATAAAAACATGAATTAATGCGGAAGATAAATCAATCGATAACTTAAAGTGGGGAATACCCAACTACTCTAAAGTATAGAAACATACTAAGAGTTTAACAGTACTGAAAGATAAACTTAACAAGTCAAGTTGAGTCTAGATCTATGTCTGAAAAGCCTCTAACTGACTAGAGTTGCTCGGACATGCCATAGTTATGAATAAAGGAATAAAAATGAAACTCATGTAAGTTCTCCTAGATTTATGAGGACTCACCACAGAAGCTGCTGAATACGGACCAAAAGTCGATCCAAGTGTGATTAGGATGTTGAATACCTGAGCCTACTGATGAATCTGAGATTTGGACTTATTTGGGGTTTTATTTACATAGATTTAGTGCCCTCAAATACTTTATTTGTGCCATAAACTGACTGTAAATCCTTGATTTTCAGCTATATGTATTGAGGAACGAAGCAAGGACAAAGACGAGCAAAAAGGAAAAAAAAAACTAAAGATTTGTAGAAAGGCAAGCCTGGTGATCGCCAAGAGCATATGGCGAATCGCCGAATGGCTAGTTCTGCTGCCTAATGTTTCAGTCTTCCAGCCCCGAGGGAAGAAACCAAGTCGGCGACAAAAAGGATCAGTTGGCCCATCGTCGAGCAGTTCCTCGAAGCCAAGATAGATCTGTAACGACCCGAGAGTACCCCCTAGCCGTTACATGTGTATTCGACCTCTCGGAGGTCTTATACAATCCTTAGCATTCATTAATCGCATAGATCATAAAAATCACTAAAGAATTTAAAACTTTTATTCACTAAAACCATAAAACTTCAAGAGTCAACAACATTTGAAAACATCAATACGCATACGGAACTAAAAAGTCTCTTTAGCCAATCTTAGACAAGAACTTAAAACGTACTAAGGGACACGTTCCTTTACAAATGAAATGAAACTTAAGTGTCTATTACAATGACTAAGAAACTTCTAAACATAGTCCTCGAATCTTGAGGACATACCAAAGACTTGGAAGAGTTAAGCAATCCAAGCAACTCCAAAGAACAATCCCCTCCTAGTTACCACAACCTACACTTGTAGTAAAATAGAATAAAGGGGTTAGTACAACACACGTACTAAGTATGAAGATATGCAAAACATGCTGAAAAGGACATTTGTTTGGAAGTTATGCTTTCATGCCATTTTGATAAAATCCTATGAACATCAACAATATACGCACCTTACAAGTCACAACCAACAATACAAAGTCATATGCTTCATAATACAACATAAACATACATAACCCATTTAACTTTACCTTCTTGCCTTGGACCTCCACCTTAAGTAACCCTTAAGCAATACGTTTGTGAAATGTATGGGCAACGTCCCACACCATCACCCACACTTAGACATCATCTTAAGGTCACACAAAGTGCACTTACCATGCACACCTCAACCTTCACCAATTAATCACATAAGACATATAAACACATAAGACAACAAATCACTTCATAAAAGTTTGTGAAATGTATGGGCAACGTCCCACACCATCACCCACACTTAGACATCATCTTAAGGTCACACAAAGTGCACTTACCATGCACACCTCAACCTTCACCAATTAATCACATAAGACATATAAACACATAAGACAACAAATCACTTCATAAAACTACAACACTCATCAAATGTCATTCCAAAACTCACCTAAGTAAGACACGGTGAGGTAGTCCATACTACCTCTCCATACCACACCCAAGTGATCCTTAAGGCTACACAAGACAAGCTACCTTCACATCTCAACATAAATCGTTGATTCAACTTAATGCTTTTACACAACTTCATTCACTAATGACGTAAGATCATCACATACATTCAATTCAACATAAGCACGTACATTCAATTCATTATGACTCACTTTCACATTAGCATGCTAAAAGACGAATACCTTCATTAATTAGCCCAAAGAGACTCATTCATTCATTATCATTAGTAAGACACACCTACCCTAGTTAATTCATCCATTAATGTGGGGGAAGAGCCTTAACCGACATAGACCATGGAGCTTGACATGGAATCCCGGTAGTACCCTTACCGAATGAGGGATCCCCACTTGCATAAGGTAGGGTCATTCATTTAGCCTTTACGTGGTAGAGATGACTAGCTAGTCTTATGTGGGCACATAGTTAAGGGATAGAAGGATTGCTTCAAAGTACTCTCATCTCAACTCAGTAAGGAGTGCCTATCTCTGTTAAAAGTGTTAGAAGTTTTCTTGGGCATGCAAGCTTCTATAGAAGGTTCATCAAGGATTTCCCCAAGATTACACATCCATTGTGCAACTTGGTCAAAAAGGAGTGTAATTTGATTTTGATGATGCTTGTCTGAGAGCATTTGGAGAGTTGAAGGAAAAGCTAGTTTTCGCACCCATTATTATTTCACCAGATTTGGGGTAACCATTTGAGGTAATGTATGATGCGAGTGCAGTGGCGCTTGGTGTGATTTTGGGATAGAGGGGAGAGAAGATTCTTCAACCTATTTACTGTACCAGCAAAGCTCTACGTGTGGCTCAAAATAACTATATAGTGACTGAACAGGAACTCCTTGCTTTTGTTTTCGCATTCCAGAAATTTCAAATCTACTTGGTTGGTATAAGGTCATAGTGCATACTTATCATTCTGTATTGAGGTATTTGATGGCTAAGAAGGATGCATAACCGAGGTTTATTAGATGGGTATTGTTGCTGCAAGAGTTCGATTTTGAGGCGAAAGACAAAAAGGGGACAAAACATCAAGTTGTCGATCATTTGTCCAGATTAGAGGAGGAAGCTATGCCTAAGCTAGGATATGGGGATGAAAATAATGATGCGTTTCCAGATGAACAGGTATTAGCGGCTTCTGATGATCTTATTTCTTGGTTCGCAGACTTTTTTAACTACTTGGCATGTGATTTGGTTCTATCAGATTTCTCTTTTCACCAAAGGAAAAAGTTTATGCATGATGTGAAGAAGGTCTTTTAGGATGAGCCTTATTTGTTCTGCATTTGTGTTGATGGGATTATTCGTTGATGTGTGCCCGAGGTTGAGATGATGAGTATACTAGAGGGGTGTCACTCTTCTCCTATAGGTGGGCATCATAGTGGTATTCGGACTGCGCATAAAATTTTGCAATCTAGGTATTACTGGCCTACCATCCACCAAAATGCTCATGATTTCACCAAATCTTGTGATCGTTGCCAAAGAGAAGGGGGAATTTCAAAGAGGCAAGAGCTACCTATGAATCCAATTTTGGTGATTGAGTTGTTTGATGTATGGGGCATTTATTTTATGGGTCCATTTGTGAGTTCACATGGGATGAAGTATATTCTTGTTGCGGTTGAAGATGATTATGTGTAAAAATGGGTGGAAGCAATTGTACTTTCAAACATTGAAGGTAAAAGTGTCACCGTATTCCTAAAAAAGAATATCTTTTCCAGATTTGGTACACCTAGGGCGATTATCAGCGATGGAGGTTCCCACTTCTGTAATAAGTTGTTCAAAGCTATGCTTGAGAAATATGGCGTCCACCACAATGTAGCCACTCCTTACCATCCGCAGTCTAGTGTGAAAGTTGAAGTGTCCAATAGAGAGATCAAGCAGATTCTTGCTAAGACATTGAATGCTAATAGAACTAATTGGTGAAGGAGGCTTAATGATGCTTTATGGGCCTATCGCAGCACATTGAAAATTCCCATAGGTATGTCCCCTTATCAACTTGTATATGGGAAGTCTTGCCATTTACCGGTAGAGCTAGAGCATAAAGCTATGTGGGCGCTAAAGAAGTTGATTTTTGATTGGGGTGCCGCGTCAAATCAGAGAGTGAATGACATGAATGAGCTTGATGAGTTTTACCTAAGAGCTTATGAAAGTTCATCCTTGTACAAAGAGAAGATGAAGAAGTATCATGATCAAAAGATTGAAAAGTAGGAATTTGTTGTGGGTGATCTGGTGCTTCTATTCAACTTTACATTGCGCTTGATTCCTGGCAAGCACAAGTCCAAGTGGACCGAGCCATTCATAGTCACTCAAGTGTTCCAACATGGAGTAGTCGAGCTCCAGAACAAGGAGCGAACAAGGTTCAAGATAAACGGGCAGAGGATCAAGGTCTACATGGGCAAAGAAGAGAGTGTGCAAAAAGTGGTTGAGGCCTACTATCATGATGAAGTCTTAGTAATCAAGACGCATGCGTCGTTCTACGACGTTAAGTCAAGAGCTCATTGGGAGGCAACTCAAGATGTACAAGCTAGCAAACTATAGGTTTTTCTTTTCGATTTAGTAGTTTTCTGTGTTTATTTGATTTTCTGTAATTCTTTAGATTGGTATTTTATTTTTGTTTCAGTGTTGGCTAGATATAGAGTAGGGTCCATGACTAGAAAGTGTCCAGAAAATGTAATAAGAAAGTCCTAACGGTTGCTACATGTGCACGGATAAAAGGCTAAATCTACAAAAAATGTATGTTGCAGAGGTCTACGGACCCCATCGACCATTTGTGGTTCAATCCACGGAACGTGAATGGTGTGCGTACACCCCAGGTAAGTCCTCAAATTTATTCTAAGTGTTGAGTGACCTACGGACCCTACCTATGGCCCTAGACTGAGTCTCGTGGGTCCAACCTAGTGTTACTGGAGACCCGACCCCGACCCTTCAAATTAAAACTCTTCAATTTTAAAGTCATTCCCCCCACACCCCATATTCCCTCCCAACCGTCTCTAACCCCTCCAAATCCCAAAACTTTCATATTAAGTCCCTCTATCATTCCCATTTTCCATAATCATTTACCCTCTCCATAATCCTAATCCTCTCTCCACCAAAACTGATCACTCCCATTCTCCCTTCACGACAAAGAGTTCAAGGTCCGGGTTCGGCATTGAAAGGCTAACAAAAAGGTCTTAGGAGTTCATTATCATCACACAATCACCCACTTCCAATACTTATAAAATAAATGACTTCACTTTAACTCTGAATTTCGGTACTCATTGTTCAATACATGGGTCTAGATGTTGGGTTGGTTTTGTATGAAATTGCATGATAAACTACAGTTAGAAACACCCTTGGGGTGATAGAATGTGATTGTGTTATCTTTGTAATAAAATAAATCTAGGTAAATAGTGTAAATGTAAGTTTTGACTTAGGGTTCCTAGTTTTGTATGCTACGAAAGTTAAATAATGACAAATCGAAACACTAGGGATGACAATCTATCGTAAAATTGTGTCAAAATGCATGATTAGACTTAGGTTGATTGTTTGAATAGTTGAAAATTGTGTACAAATGAAGCTTGTCTATACCTGGCACATACCTGTCCCACGTAACCCCTTCCATGGACCGTAGGTCACCGTACAGACCGTAGATGAGGTCTGTGGGTCTGCTGCACATGGAGAATTAACTAAGTGTGGAACAACGGAGGTGGAGTATGGTCCGTAGGTCGACCTACGGACCATTTTGCACATCCGTGGTTCCCATCCGAACCCAACTTTTTGGGACCTCTGACCTACAGAGGGGACCCACAGACCGTAGATACCCTCCGTAGGTGGCTACTGATGCTACTATACATAAATTTTTATGTTTTTGTTTTGGTTTGTTCTTTAGTCTAAATTTTTTCGAGTGTGTCATTGGTGTATTTTGGTACTTACTAAGCCTCCACAGGTACCATGGCTCCCAAGAAAGCTTTGACCTACGTACAAAAGGGCAAGTCAAAGTTGGTGGCACCAACATTGCGGTTAATTAATGAAGATACTGATGCGGAGAACCGATCCTGCCTAAGTCCCACCTACTATGAGGACCTCCCCAACTGCACCTCGTACTATCCAAAATCAAACCCGACAGGTAATTCCCGACGTGGTCACTGCCTCTCAGTATGATGATGAGGATACACCGATCGGTTCACCGATTGCTTCTGCTTCCGGCTCTAGGTCCGCCTCTACTTTCGGATGTATTTCTGACTCCGCATCCGACACTAGTTCACATGGTAGGACTACCTCGTTTGATGAGGCTACTAGTGCGGGGGACATTCTAGTGCTACCTAACACCGAGCCTGCTGCAGTTGCTGAGGAACCAAACCGTTGGTGGGCAAGTGGTCAATGAAAAATATACAGGGATGCCGGGATGATGACTGAGAAGGAGATGATTGCTCGTTTAGTCACTGATGAGCGTAGGGTTCTCACAGGCAGCTTGCACACCACGCGCGCCATTCATTAGCTCTTAAAGAGACACATGTGTGAGTGGATGGTCCGTAACTCAGGGTTCTATAGCAAGGAGATCGTGAGGGAGTTCTATGCGTCCTACGTAGCCACCCTTCGAGGTTCGATTGAAAAATTGACAAGCCCGCCCGCCCAGCCTCCACTCAATGTTACACTGGTTTGCGGGTTCTCAGTTGATATATTGGACGCTACTATCCGCAGATTCCTCTACAGCCCGGGCTATACTCTAGCAATCAACACGACCATGTTTGATTATCGATGGGATATTGTGAGGAGCGGGGCATTCCAGAGGAATGCATTGTAGAGGGAGACTCTACTGCACTGATTGGGCCAGCACCTTGCTACAGGAGGAGAGTGCGGCAAATGGTTCAGCAACCCGAGTGGAGGCATCAAGAAGGCCACTTGGACTTTTGTGGCCAAATTCTTCTGGCTATTAGTGCAAAACAGGGTGTCTCCTATGCAGGCAGACAATGTTCTTACTTTGGACCGCACAATCATGGTGGCAGCCCTAGTTACTGGGTTTGAGATGGATTTTTCCCGCATGATTATTGCGGATATTCATCAGAGGGCCTTCAAGGACACCACCACTTACCCGTTCACATGCCACATTTTTCAGTTGTGCTGGAGTGCCGGTTTGGCATTGCAACAAATTGATCCAAGCGACTAAGACCTTGGATATAGGCTTGATTCGAGATTAGGCGAATGTGGCGGGACCAAAAAGAGAGCCGCAGGTTGAGGTGCCTCCATTGGGAGTAGACTTGGTAGCAGATAAGGAGTAGATGCAGGGTGAGGCCCTTTCCCCTCCAGCCCGTACTGAGGATGCCCCGTCTTCTGATGTTTGACGTAATCACAGACAGAACTTCCAAATCAAGTGTCAAAGATTGTGTGAAGTAATATAACCCAACCGAATGGATTGTGGTTGAATCCCAAGGGAGCTGTTAGTAGTCGAGAATCAAATAGAAAAGTAAAATTATGTTCTAATCAATCATAGCTATAAATATTAACGAATAAAAACATACTAAATCTAAAGGTGACACGAATGTCAATTATCAATGGGGGTTTTGTATTACACTAGTGAACAAAAACAACAAAAATAAAGATAAGAAATAAGGAGACAAGATTCTTGGGATGTGATAGGAATACAGGATAAAATAAACAATCGGGTAATTGCTATTGATAGTAAATCACTAAATATTTGTAATTAGGCTAGACTTAGTGGGAGTAAATTCTCTCTCGAGCAACTTACCCCGAATCAACTCGGTTTCTCTCGAACACGTAGTTGCATTATTTAAGAACAGCCTTTGCCTTAGCCCATTCACTCTCTCGAGTTGAATGTGTGGGAGAAGGCCTAGGATTCACTCTCTCGAACTGAACCCACGATGACCCAATAACCACCGGCTATCGATTTAGTAGTTTTTATTTTAAAACCTCTCGCTCGAGCAAGCCAAAAACACGAAGATGGAATCGTATTTGAAATTACAATTCCATTAAGTTCAAATAGAACTACTAAACGAAATCACATTTAAAGAGAAAATAGACTATCAGTGAGCAATATCCAACAGTAAATTTAACCCATATTCACAAAATCACACCCAAAGAATTGGGTTTTTAGCTAGACATAGAAAAAGGGAAGAAAGTGATACCAAATTGAAATAACATCAACTGGGTATGATTTATATTTACTTCGAACGAGTCTAGAATGAAGAATCTCCAACACCCACTTGCAATTTCTTGGAATTGGAAGTCTTCAAATATTCAAGCTCAAGAACAATGTCTCCCCAAAAACTCTAAGAACTCAAAATGAAATATTCTAAAAATTCCTAAATTTCTAGATACTAAGCTATAGAATTAAATGGGTATTTATAGTTTTTGAAAATTTATGTTACGAAGGACCATTCGACGCAGTTAGTCGGGATCGCCGAATGCATTCGGCGATCCGCCCTTTTGTCTGCTTTATTGCCTTTCAGCTTTTGCCTTCACCATCTTCGCATTTTGGATCATTGGGAGATATAGTACTGCTTCACGGAACTGTTCAGCGACACGTTGACTGCTCCTTTCCATCATTGATTTTATCTTTCCCTTCAGGGCTCAGCTTATTGAAACTTTGGGCGAGGTATGGCCATTCGGCGGTTTGCCTCAGGCCTTCATATCTTCATTCTTTCAGCCACCTTGTTCCTTTTAGCTTGATAGCATCCATGCTTTGTCTCTCAACTCAAATACCTGAAACTTAAGGATTTACATCATTTATTGAGACAAAATATGCATTTAAGGATACTAAATCTATCAAAATAAAGCCCTTAATATGTCCAAATTGTGGACTCATTAAAACCCCCTACTTAAACTTTTTCTTGTCCTCAAGTACAACTCAAGTTCAACAGTTAAAAAAAGAATGTCTCAAACAGTGCTACACAAGACTCAAACATGAATGCACACACAAGACTCAACTTACTCATGCAACGATCAATTTTGTACACGAAAACTCAAGTTGTGACACACCATTATCAAATAATCTCAAGCTCACTATACTTGCTTCAAATGCAAGTTCAAGATCAACAAAGAAAATCAAATGCCCTCATACAAATAATGATTCCATCTTCACACATAATAGTTTAATCATTTAAAGTTCCGGAATCAAATGCAACACTCACACTTACAAAGAAGAACACTATGCATGCTTTCACCCATGGGTTTACCTATATTTTCCAATTAACAATTGTTTCAGCTCACTCAAGATCAAAAAGGTCTTTTCAAGGCTTGTAATGGGGCTGAGTGCCAATGTATGGTCATTTAGGCTCAGTGACTTTCATCCTCATGAAATATAGTGCTCACAACATTTCCTTCTCTTTTCCTCCTCAAATTCATTCGTACTAACGAGTCATCCCATTATTCACTTTTCATGGTTTGTTGGAGACCCCATTTCTTTTTGCATTTTCATATTTTATTCCACAAATTTTTCTTTTTCTTTTCATTCTTTTCTTCTTTTTCATCTCTTTTTTTTTTGTATGGAGGGGTTCCATTTTTCTTAACACATGGATAGAAGGGAATTTTCTTGCACTTCTTGACTTGACTTCTCTTTTCACCACACCCCCAACTTAGTCTTTTGGCCTAAGTTTGCTATTCAAGCAACCACAAATCAAGAGGGTGATAGGTAGTGGATTAAGAAAGGTCATGTTTTCATCAAGTTTCTTCCAAAGAAGGATAAGGCTCAAAGGGTGTTCAAAGAGATATTCATACACGCTCACAAGGTAGGCCACAAAAGAGGTACATGTCAAATTGTTTCACAGTCTTCAAAATTGCCTAAGATCATATCAAGAGATAGCCTTACTTAGTCGACCGGACCAACGTGGAAAATTCTAGGTGTTATCATGCATGGTTCACGGTAAGCTCATCACATAAGGCATTGACACCAAAGTAAAACAAGACTCCTCACTTTCAATAGTGTGCAACGTTCTTCACAAAATACTCAATTCGGTAATTGGCTACTCACAATGAGATGCAAAGAGTTCACATATTGTCTATGCAACTTCAATTGGCCTCGTTGTAGATAGACATTCATTTTTGTTCGATTATGAGCGCTATTTGAGTCATCAATATTGATAAAAATCAAGACTCAAATTTGCACGAGAACAGCCACAGTCATCACATATAAGAGGTGGTAATTTTTTTTCGAAAGGGCAAAAAATGATTTATAATTAAAGCAAAAGGTGCCAGAAGCTCAAACATCCACAAAAAGAAGTATAAACAAAACTACAGTCACAAGCAACATACAATGGTGGGCCTCACCCCACCACAAATAAAATCATTTGTCCTCAATTGCAAATAAAAAAATCCAAAAGTGAAATGAAATAAAAGACAGAGAGGGAGGTAAAGAGGGGATCCTCTCTAAGAAGTATCTCCATCTATTTGGGCATCATTGCCTGGTGAATCTATCTGGTCTCGGGTCTCATTACCCGGAGTAACCTCAAATGGGCCAGCTCCACTAGGGACAACAAACGGTGTATTTGCGAGGGAAGCCTGCACATCAGCATCTATCATGGCAGCTTCAGTCTAAGTCAGGTCATCATCTGTCGCACCTTCAGTCTCCTTGAGCATCTCCTCATCAGTCTCTGCCTCTGACACAGGGTCGGTTGTCTGCTCCATTCTATCCTCTTGTCTTGTGGTAGTTGGAGGAATCTCGGGCACATTTGGAATCTCTACTATTCCAAAGACCATGGGAATATCGGTGGATTTTAGGTAGTCCACATCTTTCTTCAGTTCAGCAATGGTAGCCTTTAAAGCTATTACCTCCTCGGTGGCCACAAAGCCATGCTCAGACACCACTATCCTTTCCACAAAGGTATTAATGGCATCGCTCAATGGTGCCACATAATCAGTCAAGGCAACCAGAATCATGCCAAGAATGGAGGTCTCAAGTCCGACTGCCCGATGATCTGCAGAATAGGTAAGCTGTCCCATCTGAAGTAATGATGCTTGAGTGATCAGAGCACGGGCGAAAGCAACAGGAGTAGGTCTGGAAGGCAGTGCAACAACAGAAGAACTAGGGACATCAGAAGATTAATCACAAGGAGTACCTGAAGGCCGAGGGGCTGGAGTAGGCGAAGTTGCCTCTGTAGGTGATAGGAGTTTGTCTAAAACCGGGGAAGAATCTACCGGGGCTACCTTCTCTCACTGTTCAGCTTGGTCTTTTAAATATTCTTCCTCAATCCTCTGGATATCGGTAGAGGGTGTGGGAATCACTTCCACATCTTTCTTGGCATCTCTAGGTACCCGAGCCCGTCTGCATAGCTCAGTGATCAATACCGGGAAGGGAAGAGAAGTCTGGCGCTGCTTGGCACGCATAAGAATCTTTGAAACAATGATCATCCCAGATTTAGTCTCGCTTCATCAATGATGCGACCCAGACAAGCTGTTTTGGCATGGTGGAGTATGGACTCATTCTGGGATGGCACAATGGTACCGCTGATAAAGCCAAACCAGAATTGTGCAGCGATTTTCAGATCCTTCTTCTTAATAGGTGCCCCAATATCAAGCCACTTTGGAGCACTGTATGATATTAGCGGGACCAACCACTTCTTCAAGTTTTCTAGAGTCTTTGTTTTAATCATTTGCTGACAGTCGTCTTCAATGTCAGTTGAGCACTCTAGCACTGCATTGATTGCATCAGCATCACACTTTACTCTTTTACCACTAACGACCACGTGGTCAACTGGATTGAAAGCAGCCTCCTGGTTCTTTATTTGTGGTATTAAGGTTCCATACGAGGCATAGAACTCCCTGACCCAATTTGGAATATATGGGGAACGTGGTTTTGTAAAGATATGTAACTTGTGCGATTTCAAGCAATCTATTTTTTCTGAGAACCTGTCGATGACCCCATCTTTGGACAGACACTTTTCCTCAAGGATAGTCCTCAGGCCCTCAGTCTTTAATCTATCCATTGACTTGGGCCGATGACCTTGTACTAGGGGTGCCAACACCATTGCTTGTTCTGGGACGGGAGGAGTATGAGTGGTAGGATGAGGAATCCTGATCCTAGATGGATCATTCATCTTTTTAGATCATAACTCCACCCTCTGTGCTATGACAAACTCATCATCCTCAGACTCTATAGTTTGAGACTCCTGATGCCTATCATCACCCTTAGATGGGGTGAGGTAACTGGCATGGATGCAATCATTGTCAGAGTTTGCCTCTGGTGACGCAGGTGCTTTGCCTTTACCCTTGCCTTTCCCACCAGTTGTGGAAAGTTTAGTAGCTTTGCTGTTTGATACGTTGCACCCTCATTGAGTTTAATCCTTTTAGCCTTGTTTCGAGGTGGCATGTTTCTTCCTGCAACGTTACGTCTAGCAATATCTGTAAAACATCATGAGAAAACTAAAACAAGCTTATTCAAATTCATAGAAACCCAGTTGAAAAGAGACTCGCCGAATCGATCGGTCAGTCACCAAATCACTTTGGCGAGCTCAGTCGGGATCGCCGATAGGATTGGCTTAAAAGTTGTTACAAATTGGCAATCGTAAAGGCCTTTCGGTGAATCACCGACAACACTTGGTGAACAAGGCTCCGTTCGTCGAAAGTTAAAGTGCAAAATAGGGTTCAGAGGTGCAGACAAAAGGTGATCAAGAATACAGTTGGCGAGTCGCCGAGTGCTTTTGGCGACCTCAGGATTCTTGCCGAAAGTTACAAAACCAATCATAAAATAAAGCATGAAATTAAAGGCGAGATGGGGCATTAGGCGAACCGCCGAGTGGTTTGGCGAGCTCGACCCAACTCGCCAAATAGCCCAACGTGCCTATTTTCAATTCAACTCCTCAAATTCAACCCCGCAACCCCCTAAAACAAAATCAAAGCATGCATTAGTTAAATTAAATAAATACCCGTAACACCCATTTCCTCGGGATGCTCAGAGGTGCTGGGCTGCTATTGCATAGGGAAGTCGTTAGAGACCCCCCAGAAATATTTGGTCAGCAATTCTTTTTTTTTCCGGGCGAAGACTTTTGTAGAAGTAGTCCAATAGCACGTTTTCTAGGATTTCATGAGTTGGGTGCTGGAGGAAGATTGACTTAAATTTCAGCCACAACTCATGGATTGATTCCCTCTCCAATTGTCTGAAACTTAGGATGCTATCTCATAGAGACATCATTCTCAGAGGAGATAAATCTGTTTGGTTACCCCTGCTATCAGACATGCTCCATTGTCCTACTCAAAACGAACAAGCTAAACAAAACTTAAACTTAAGTAAGTAAACTATGATCAATAAGAACGAAAATACTACTTAACTACAAATTCTCAACAAACACCACTCCCCGGCAGCGGCACCATTTTGATGTTTGACGTAATTAAGGACACAACTTCCAATTCAAGTCTCAACGATCGAGTGCAGTAATATAACCCAACCAAATAGGTTGGGGTCGAATCCCAAGGGAGCGGTTAGAAGTCAAAAATCAAATAGAAAAGTAAAATTATGTTCTAATCAATCGGGGGTTTTGTATTCAACGAGTGACACAAATGTCAATTAACAATGGGGGGTTTTGTATTCAATTAGTGAACAAAAACAACAAAAATAAAGATAAGCAATAAGGTGACGGGATTCTTGGGATGTTATAGGAATACAGGATAAAATAAACAATCAGATAAATGCTATTGATAGTAAATCGCTGAATATTTGTAATTGGGCTAGACTTTAGTAGGGGTAAATTTTCTCTTGAGCAACATACCCCATAACAACTTAGTTTTTCTCTAACACCGAGTTGCAGCATTTAAGCACAGCCTTCGCCTTAGCCCATTATCTCTCTCAAGCAGAATGTGTGGGAGAAGGCCTACGATTCACTCTCTCGAACTGAACACACGACGACCCAATAACCACCGGCTATTGATTTAGTAGTTTTGGTTTTAAAATCTCTGTCTCGAGCAAGCCAAAAACACGAAGATGAAATCGTATTTGAAACTACAATTCCATTAAGTTCAAACACAACTACTAAATGAAAACACATTTAAACAACAAATAGACTATCAATGAGCAATACCCAACAATAAATTTAACCCATATTCACAAAAACACACCCCAAGAATTGGGGTTTTAGCGAGATATAAAAAAAGGGAAGAAAACAATACCAAATCAAAATAACATCAACTGGGTATGCTTTATATTCACTTCAAACGAGTCTAGAATAAAGAAACTCCAACACCCACTTCCAATTTCTTGGAATTGGAAGTCTTCAAATCTTCAAGCTCAAGAACAATGTCTCCCTTAAAACTATAAGAACTCAAAATGAAATATTCTAAAACTTTCTAAATTTTTGGATACTATGCTACAGAATTAAATAGGTATTTATAGTTTTCAAAAATTTATGCTTTTAAGGACCACTCGGTGCATTTAGTCGGGATCGCAGAAGCATTCGGCGATCCGCCATTTGGTCTGCTTCATTGCCTTTCAACTTTTGCCTTCAGCATCTTCGTATTTTGGATCATTGGGCGATATAGCACTAATTCGCGGTACTGTTCGGTGACGCGCTGGTATTGAGTACTAACTGTACTTCAATTCACTTCTGAGCGTGAGTGTTGAATGAATCCTAAAACTCTAAAATTTATATCTTCTGTGTGAAAAGGATTTTGTTTGAAGTGAGGGCACTAGTGACATTGTCGGAAAGTTGGTACCTTGGTGATTGTGAAAAAGTGTATATTGTGGTGTATGTTGATCAATATTTGTCATATCTTGATCTGCATGAGTTATCTTGTTGAGTCTGAGAGAAAAGATTTGCATTGAGAGAGCGGGATAGATTGAAATAACCATATGATTCCTTAAGTTTGTATGTTTGTGTCTACACAAGTATCGTTTAGAGTTTAGTGCATCGCTTGAGGACAAACAACGAATTTAAGTTGACGGTATTTATATACCGTGAGTTTACGGTATTTTTAATACATTTCAGTTATGAGTTGTGTGTGTCTAGGTTAATTCAGTATTAGAATTAATGTTTTTTGTGTTATATTTGTAAGAAATAGGCTTGGATGAGGTTGAGAAAGATGGCAGCTGAAAATCTGCAGAAGGACCCACCTACTAAACTGACCTACGAACCGTAGGTCTACTCACGCTCCGTAGGTGGGTGGCATAGATGTAGCCTCAGGGAAATCTTGACCAAATGTGGAACTACGGAAGCCATTGACGGAGGGTAGGTTGACCCACGGGCAGTCCTGCACCTCTGTCGTTTGTATCATAGATTTCCCTATTGTAAATGAGTTTCTGGAAGTGTTTCAAGATTAATTACCCGGTATTGACCTTCTCCCAGATAGCGAACCTATCTCTATTCCTTCTTATTGTATGGCTCTTGTGGAACTTAAGGAGTTGAAAGAGCAATTGAAAGATTTGTTGGATAAGGATTTCATCTGATTGAGTATCTCTCCATGGGGTGCTCCAGTTCTGTTCGTTAAAAAGAAGGATGAGTCTCTTCGTATGTGCATTCATTATTGACAATTGAACAAGGTGACACTTAAGAACAAGTATCATCTCCCAAGGATAGATGATTTATTTGACCAACTTTAAAGAACAAAGTTGTTTCTCTAAGATTAATCTCTGATAGGGTTTTCACCAATTGAGGATGAAAGATGATGATATTCCGAATATGACTTTTTGAACTCTGTATGGTCATTATGTGTTTTAAGTAATGTCGTTTGGGTTGACTAATGCTCCGGCAACATTCATGGACTTGATGAATATGGTATTTAGGCAATACCTCGACATGTTTGTGGTTGTGTTCATCAATGATATTTTGATCTACTCAAGCAGTAAGGATGAGCATATTGATCATTTGAGGATCGTGTTGCAAATTCTTAAGGACCAACAACTTTTCATAAAGTTAAGCAAATATGAATTTTTTTTAAGATTCGTAGTTTTCCTTGGACATATTGTTTCGATTATAGGTATTGAGGTGGATCATAAGAAGATGGATGCGGTCAAGAGTTCGCCTAGACCTCTAACTCCCTTAGATATTAGAAGTTGCTTCGGTTTAGTCGGTTACTATAGAAGGTTTGTTGAGGGTTTCTCTTCAATTTCCTCTTCTTTGACGGCTTTGACTCAAAAGAAGGTTAAGTTCATATGGTCTGAAGCTTATGAGAAGAGTTTCCAAGAGTTGAAGGATTGACTTACTTCGGCTCCAGTGTTGACCTTATTGGAAGGAACAGATGGTTTTGTAGTTTATTGTGATGCCTCGAGAATTAGGCTAGGTTGTGTGCTAATGCAAAATGGGAAAGTCATTGCCTATGCCTCAAGGCAACTTAAAATCCATGAGAAAAATTATCCCACTCACGACCTTGAGTTAGCGGAGGTCATTTTTGCCTTAAAGATTTGGAGACACTATTTGTACAGAGTTCATATAGATGTGTTTACAGACCCCAAGAATTTGCAATATGTGTTTAATAAAAAATATTTGAATCTTCGTAAAAGAAGGTGGCTTGAGTGATTTACAGATTATGACATGAGTGCTCTTTATCACTGATACTCTCAAATTACCCCTCCCTAAAGAAGTATAAGCGATCAGTGTCAAGTAAAGATCCCAACTTGGAGGTTGGGGTCGATCCCACGAGGAATATGGTTTAGACTTAAACTCAACTTACAATTATATTCGTTTAGCCAACGTAATTCTGAAATAAGTAAGTAAAGGGGAGGGGGATTTGTGACACAAATAATTAATTGTTTATAAGTGACAAGTGAGCAGGATTCAAACTTTGTTGTTATCAATGAGAGAAAGTAACTAGGGTTAACGTGTTCCCCATAAGCTCATAACGCGGTAATCTTAGTAATAGTAATCCTTTCCTAGTGTATTACATGCAAAGTGATAAGTTAGGTATCTCTAATTCCTTGGTCCGGCAACTTGAGTATTTCACCCCGCACCTTGGTCCGGCTACATATATATAATTTACTAACCCTTACGTTTACCTCATATTAGACATCACAATAATGTATGTCTTAGTTTTCACCCTCGCACCAATTGACATTAGACTATTAGATAGTATTACACTAAATATATGTTGATAATTCTGTTCTTATTAACTACCTCCTTGTTCTGACAAGTAGCAAAAAGGCAAGTTGTAATGTGTGCACTCGTTAAAAGACTTCTAAACGAAAGAATTATCAATGCATGCAATAACACTATTCAAGAATTACTTAATTATTATTCATACATT
>NW_006239836.1:0-103 GCF_000226075.1 Solanum tuberosum
TTTTTTTAAAAATTCCATAAAAGCGACGGACAGCGTGAATTTTTTCCGTCGCTTTTCTGGGATTTTCAAAAAATAAATTTCCAGAAAAGCGACGGACTGCGTC
>NW_006239836.1:829-12383 GCF_000226075.1 Solanum tuberosum
CCAACCGAACCTCCACAACTACAACCTGTATAAAACCAACCCAACCTAACAGTTCACCGTTACATAGCACCCAACTCAACAACAATCACTTTAACAAATTATATATCCTCAACAACAAACTCAACTTTCATCAATCACAACTTCCACAAAAAGACACTCACAAATATCAGCAAGATACAAGATCAAGTTCATCAAATAGAGGTACTCAAATATCAAGTGCTTAATGCAATCTATTCAAATAATTAATCACAATAAATTTTCAAAACTAACAACAACCATATTACTATAGGTCTAGCCTAGACCCAAAAACTTACACAAACCTAAAATCAAGTTCCTAAATTTTGATGCCAATTATGGTGTCAACCCTCATACTTCCAAATTTCAAGTCTAGGGTTAAGTCTCCATTCTCCAATTCCATAAATCTAATGATATTTATATAATACAATGCCCTTAATATTTAATTACTTATCTCAATATATATAAAACTTGAATCGTGATATGATATGATATTGTATAATAAAAGTTCAACCACTAAAGATAAATATATACCAACTATCATGTATCAAGACCCGTAACTATAGAATATTATGCACAAGTAAAATCCTTTGTAATTTATCCAATACCACCCATCATGCTCTTCCAATCGTTATCCTTCATCAACCATGGAATTTGTCTCCAACTTCTTAATAACATCAACAATAGCAAAAGAAGGGAAAAACGACAAAAATGTACTCGTTCACAATTATGCAACCGGTGTAACCCCATTACCCTCAATCAAACATCTAATAATAAATTTCTAAATCTACATTATTTAATAATTATTACAAGAGATAATTACTTAACAATTTAACATACCCAATTCAATAATCCCCTGTTGCACAGAAACCCATTTTTTCCAATTTCAAATCTCTGTTCAACTATAATATAATAATATTAATTCTCTCCTCCCCAAATCAATTAGTATATGTAAAAGTAATATTGAAGCTTGATTAAGCTTTTTACCCTGGAGAAGTTTTTTATCAATTCTGTCGGCGTCAAAGTTGAGTTCTCTCATACGATAGTTTCAGCCGCACCTAATTGTATTGGGATAAAATAATAATAACCTCCCTTTAATTTAATTCAGTTTTTACATATTAACTAAATCATGGATTTGACCCATTAACCACAAATTAAATTAATTACTTAAAAATTATCCCATTAATTATATAATTATAACTAAAAGAGAGTAATTAAAATTTCTATTTAAATTTATGGAAAGGGTATTTTGTGAAAAAGAGAGGACTAGTTCTCAAAATGACCTTACGGGTCATTACAAGAGCGTATTTGATGTCTTACACGACTACATGAGTATATATATATATATTTATATATGAAGGTCGTAACGACTCAGCTCACTAGTGATGTTATTCTCTTTTGGCTTATTCCCGCACGACTTTAAAACACGTCTTAAATTGATAAGAATTGCTTATTTATAAGTTATATACACAACATTTATCGATGTGAGACTTTTTGTATTAAGCTTGGTGTCACAAAAATGGTTATGACATAACTACTTAATCATATTGCAGGAGGCTGGTAGGTCTCACAAATATGGTTATGACACTTATAACTTGGGTTCCTTGAAAATTTTAGTAAAAAAGATGAATGCAGAAGATGTTGCTTTACAGGGTGGTAGGTCTCACTTCCTTTTCTTGGGACTTTGTTGATCAGCTTATGATCCTGCGAATCAAGATCTAGATCTTAACTTTTATTTATTTTTTTGAGCTTGCATTTATGTTTGCACTGACTTGGTGTGGATTAAGAGCTTGGTGGTTGAAACCACTGCAAATCAGTTGAGCGTCATCTTCAACAAGTGAAGTTGATTCCTACATTTTGCTGCCTTAATGACGAGGAAAAAGCAATATAAAATGAAAGTTACAAAAATTTACTAGCAAAAGTAGAGATGCTATGGTCCCTAGCTATGAAATGTTTTTATTCATGAATCATTTGCTCAGAGGAGGATTTAAGATTTAAATGTTATAATTTTAAATTTTACGATAATGAATTCAAGTAATAATACACGAATTTCAAATTTAAATTTAAACATATATATTTAATTAATTTCAAAACAAATATAAAATTTATGATAAATCTATAGAATTTGATTTTGGGTAAAAAAAAATTTTAAAAATCGGGGTAAATTATTGAGATGAAGCCACATGTACATTAGTTAGTTTTAAGGGTATAATCCGAAAAATTAACGGTAAGAGTATATACAAATCTTAAAATATAACAGAGAGTATTAGCATACTATTTGTGATAGTTCAGATGTATATTTATTATTTCCGTTAAAATTATAATAAGCAAAATTATTCAAATTCTTTTTACATACAACACTAATAATCCTCATTGTTTATCAAGTTGGTGCACTTTTGTCCCTAGGCTGTTGTTATTTTACTCACGAAAAGATTAATGGGAGAGTAGCTTGAAAATAGAAAAACAAAAGAAGAAAAAGAAAGGGATATCAATTATTTTTTAATACAAAGTGATTGTTTTCTGAATTCACGTGAATTCAATATTTTAAGGATAAATCTTATCTGGATAATATACACTTCACCAATAAAAAAGCACAAATAAAAAAACAAAAAGAACAAACAGAAAGAGATATTAAAAAAAACTATGGTCCCCTATAAAAGTTTTTATTCATGAGCCATTTTGTCAATACATATCACCCTGGGTTACTGAAGAGTCGTTCGACTTCTCGGTGACCGAATAAGAGAGGTTTTTACCGCTTTCTCTTCTCTCCAGCACTCTCGGACTGGCGAAGCTTCTAGCTCTAAATAATAGGAATTCAGGTATGGCAGGAATACTGTCGACCATTACGAGCGATAGCGGAGCGACCTCTCGATCTACTTACTACAGTTAGCTTCGTGCTCCGCTTCTCTCGCGCTTGCTTGCGTGAAGCCTTAGTGGGATCATCGAAACACACAAAAACATATTATTATGACTTTATGAAAATAGGCTAGCTAAGAAGGTATTCTATCTTTCTCTTTTTGTTGTTCGGCTCGATAGAATTGTTTAGAATCCTCTCCTAGCTTCCTCTTTCCATAGATATGAAGACTATAAAACGTCCTAATCAAAAGATAGGAGAGCACCCCTTCTCCCGAAGTTACGGGGTCATTTTGCTGAGTTCCTTCGACATGGTTCTCTCAAGCGCCCTAGTATACTCTACTTGCGCGAATTCGGGTAACGGCTACAAGGGAGAAATCGAAAGGAAACTGACTTAGAGGCTGCGGTCATTCTTGTTTGAGGTGGGAAGCGGAGGATCTTTGCTATATGTAATTATATAAAACAAAGACTTCTGCAAACACACAAAAAATGTGGTAAATAATTATAGGTACTTGATATTGAAACATTGTTCCTAATTATTATATGTCTTTCAACTGTGCATGCATTTACATATTATTACTCTCTTTATTCCTATTTATATGTTACTATTTTAGATTATTGGCTAACGTAACGACCCTAATTCCCTTTTGAATTTTTTTGGGATAAGGCTCTGAAAAATACCTCAACTTTGGTCGGATTTTGTTGTTGCGATACTAAACTTTATCATGAGGACCTATTACCTCCCCTAGACTATTTAATACCGTATTTTAAACATATATATTTGCCCAATGTGGACATAAAAAATAATGCAAAATTATAAATAGTAATGTGTCCACGTGGGCACATATATACCTTTAAAATACACTATTAAATAGTTCAGGGGTAAAAAATACGGTATTAAATAGTTTAGGGAGGTAATAAGTTCTTATGGAAGTTTAGTATCGCACCAGCAAATCTGACCAAAGTTGAGATATTTTTCAGACCAACAATGAGAATTCTCATTCTACGGGCTTTAGGGACTTCTACAGGCTGTATATTGGACCCGTAGAATGGACTTTTAAGCCTGAAATTTAGTATTAAGTCTACTGATTGGTCTACGGTCTGTAGAAACTTCTACGTGTCGTAGATTGGACCCGTATAATAAAATTTTGAGCCTTAAAATTTAATATAAATTCTACGGATAAGATCTACGGTCCGTAGATCAAATCACGAACCGCAAATAGTTCCGTGGATAGTTTTCGTCAGCTTTTAAAGAGGGATAGTGACACACCCCAAAACCAGATGTGATGGCACGTGCCCAAACCCCGCCAGACACGTCAGCCTACCACCCATATACCCGACAATACAGAATTTATAAAACAACAATAAGATAGAAAGATAAGCGGAAGTCTTTAAATAAACTCAACATAACCCTAGAATTGGTTGTCACATATACAAACCTCTAATACAGAATCTGAAAAAATATACAAGTTTCATAGTAAAGTTCTAGAATAGAACAGAACAGTAAATATAGATAACTTGAGGGCACGTCTGGAATGAACCGCTACCTCTCAAGTAAGTCTGGAAGCTCTAGTCTGACGATGAGTAATAAGCCGGATCTGATAGAGCTGTCAACCTACACAACTGTGTAGAAGCAAGGGTGAGTACCAAAAGCAACAGGTACTCGCAAGTAACACTAAACTAAGCTAAACTAGCAGCTACAAACAACTCCTTTCAATCCCAATCGAACCACCGAACTTCATTCTAACAACGAACCAACAACCTATACTACACAATTCATAATCAACAGATATATCCAACAGTATCTCAACATCAACCTCATATCCTCATATAAGAGCAAATAGATCATATATCACATGAAGAGGAGCAAGTAGGTAAAATCCACACACCACAGACAAAGATGAAGTCAAATGCGATGCAAATGCAATAATGATGTCATGTAGTCGTGATGCATGTCTGTCCTAAGATACACATCTGTTGACGTAATCAGACCGCGCTGAATACTCAAATCAGAACCCATGGGGGCCACACATGGACCATGTATCACCGCCGGAACCAGATCCCATCGGCATCCAAATCGCTAGCCGGAGCTAGTCCATCTCATATATCTCTAGCCGGAGCTAGTCTCAACTGTGTCTCATATCCATCCATCCTCATATCAGTGTCTCAGAACTCATGCAACAGATAGTTCACACATGGGATGAATAATGAATATGCACATGTCATCAATCACAATCATATCACGATCACATCATAGTATTACACATCATCTGTCTCAACATCAATGTCTGTATCAATCATAGCCTACTCATGCTCTTCTATCCCCTCAATATCGGTTATCATATGACTTATTCAACAAATTCAAGTCACATATAACACATTTAGCTCGTTTTATTCCCCATCTTTCATTTACAACAATTTCAATCAACAAATAAAACCCATCCTCAATCCCCATTACTCCCCAACACAATTAGGAAAGTAGTCATGTGTAGTCTAAGAGTTTAACAAAGTTTAGAAGTCACTTGCCTCAAAACACTTCAACTAGTAACTCAAATTTGAGTTTTTCGCTCCGGAAAATATTCTCGAAATTTGGAAATTTTTAGTGAAAAATGTTCCCCAAGAAATTTAGAATCCAATAGTGAAAACCGTTTCGAAAAAAGAGTTGAAATGAGTTCACAAACTCAGTTTTTCTATTATATTCGGGTTAGGCAAAAAACCCCCAAATTTTACACTTGAAATCTCAAATTTCGATGTTAAAATCCATAAATAATCGATGGAAATCAAAGATATAAGTTGGAAATAACTTACCCAATGAATTCCTTGCGAAAAACCACTTGAAATCGCCTATTTTCGAGCTCTCAAAGTCAAAAAATGGAGAAATTGGTATTATCAAGTTGTGGGAAAATAGCTATTGATTTTGACTTTTAAAAAGGAAAAAAAAATTGTTGTTGCAGCTGAAACACAGCAATAACACCAAAGTTTAAGTCCTTGTTGGACCCTCGGGATTCGTTCGTAATCTCGTGCACACAAACTAAATATGTACCCCCACTAAACTCGACGTTCCGGACTCAATGGAACCGTCGGAATTTGAATTCGAGGGCTCCTTGACCCGAAATTCAATAAGATGCCAAGAAACTAGTTTAACGCCAAAAAAATTCGAAACTCAACTAGTTTAACGCCTAAAAAAAATTTGAAACTCAAACGGAGTGTCTAAAAATTCAACCAAGGCTCATTCTAGATTTAGAATCGCCTCCCGAAACCAACGGTACTCTCGGAATTTCAATCTGAGCCTCGAAACCTCATATGTTGACCAAAGTCAACTCTTTATCAAAATTTCACAACTTTAGCAACTTAAGACCTCAATTCTTCGTTTCAACTCCAAATTCAACTCCGTAACTTCACACAGACCCGTTTCGACATTCTAAGACTGCCGGGATCGACGGAAATCCGATCCGAGTCTCAAAACTCCAAATGACTCGAAAAAAACACTTTTTAACCAACTTTAACTCATAAACACTCAACTTCTCAAAAAACTCAACTTTTTACCAACTTTTCCTCAAACCAACTTTACAACCACAAAACATGGGACTCGTGGCAACTACCAAAAGGGCAAAATAGTCATTTCCACGAAAAATTACCAAAATGACCTTTCGGGTCATTACAGATTTCAGTCTTTTCCCACCCCTTCTAAGCCTAAACTCTGACCTTTTTACACCTAGTTAAGGCTTTAGATAGTGTTAATCAGTTCTTTTACGTTCATTAACACTTCAAGTCATTAGAGCAAGGTTCCAAGAGGAGAAAAAACTAGGTTTTCAAGCACTATTTGAGATTTCACCGATTTTGCCAAGAACTTCGTTCATCCAGGTATGGAAGGCTAATCATAGTAATGAATTGAGTTCATACTTACTCCCTACATCTACTTTCTATCAGTAAGAGTTAATCTAGGGTTACATCCTTTATTTTGATAATTCTTGAGATGAGTTGTTGAATTCTGAGTTTCTATTATCAAATTTTGAGTTGCTATATACTATGCATTGAGATTCTTGAGTTGATTGTTCATGACTATCATTCATCATGAACCCTAGTATTTGAGTCTTCAAGGAGTTATTATTGAGAATCATTTTAACCAAATAATTGTCTTAAACGAATTTTCTGAGAAAGTAAAGAAGTGTTTTGAGTAGAGTTTAAAGAGAGATTTTTAGTACAATTTTAAGGGAACTAATTGATTCCCAAATGTATTACTTTTACATTTACAAAGAGAAGTCTGTTTTTCATGAAGAGTTTTCAGAGATACGTAAGAAAAGTTACTTCTTTTAAGAGGATAATTTGAGCAATTAACTCAATTTGAGAAAAAGTATGTTTTATACATTTGAGCATAGGTATGTATATTTGTTAGGAGTAGTATTGAGTATCGATATGTGCATAAGTTCAGAAAACTCAAAATCCTCATAAATCATGTAGCCAACATGGGTAAAGGATCGTACTTTTTAGAGGACTCCTTATTGCTTTGGAGCAGTGCTTTAGTGGATCCACTTAGTTGAGGTGTCCTATATCCCGACAAGATATAGGACAATTCTGACAGTGTGGGCAAAACGTTGTATCATCATGCAGCTCATAATAATGGTTGTCGGTTAGAGAATCTTCCAAATAAGAGTAAAGAGTATTTTATTATATTTTTTATATACATCCTTGAGTTAAAATCTTTTATTTATGAAGCTTTAAATACTGTCACCTCTTGTTATTGTTTTGTATTGAGTTGAGTTCAGGTAAGTATTCTTTCAGCCTTATCAGTTCAGTTATTTATCTATTCAACTATATTATATACACGTACATTCAATGTATTGATGTCATTCGACATGCATCTTTTATGATGCAGATATAGGTGTTCAGGATCATCAACATGCACTTCGTTGAGATCATTTTCCACTTTAGATAGCTTGAGTGAGCCTGCTTGGGAGGACTTCACATTTATTTTATAGTCAGTGTTCTTGAGATGCCATATGTCTTGTCCCGACATCCATCTTGAATAATAGAGGCTTCATAGATAGATAGAGTTGAGGAGTCTCCCAGGATTTACTTTTCCTTCATATGTTTTGCAAACTATTATACATATATTATTGAGTATTTACCAAACAGTTTGAGTTGAGTAATTGCTTTGAGTTTAAATGTTCTAAATTTTATTTTTAAGCCTATTGTCGCTTGAGTAAGTCTTCCGCTAAGTAGTCAGTCAGGCCAATGGTTCGCTTGGGAACCAACAATGGTTTTCGAGTGCCGGCCATGTCTAGGTTGTAGGCTTGGGGTGTGCTGTAGACTTGAATTTCTTGAATTGTTGTCTCTTTCTTATAGTGTGAAATTTCTTATTTGCATTGATTATTGTGCACCGTGATGAGACATGTGATATTATGCCAAAGAAAAATGGTTCCAACAAGTGATGTGATATTATGCCGAAGGGAAATGGATCCAACAAGTGATGTGATATAAAGTCGAAGGGAAATGATTCTTCCTAAGGATATGATAAAAAGTCGAAGGAAAATGGTTCCATCTCGTGATGTGATATAAAGCTGAAGGGAAATGGTTTTGCCTAGTGATAGTGTGCCAAAGGAAAATGGTTTCAGCAAACGATACTATATAAAGCCGATGAGAAATAGTTTCGGCTAGTGACATTGTGCCGGAAAAAAAATGGATCCGACAAGTGTTTGATTATTGTAATTTGATGAACTTGATACTTGACATTGATATATTTGATGCTTGTGATTGATCAACTTGATACATGTAATTGATACATTCGATACTTGTGATTGATATCATTGATACTTGTAGGTTGGCGAAATATGACCATTGGACTGTGATTATTAAGCCTTGTGAACTCTGTATTGTGAAACTGTTAGGTTGAGTTGATATCTATGCAGGTTTTAAATTGAGGAGGCTCAGGTTGGATGAAAGAAGCACTCGTATTCTAGCTAGTTTTGCCTTGTTTATTAGGTTACTTGCTGAGAACCGTGTTGGTTGGTACTCACTCCTTGCTTCTACACTTGTGTAGGTTCGGAGCCCGGTTCTGTGTGATTTCTCTTCGTCTATATCCAAGGTTTTTAGAAGACTTTTAGAGGTAGCTTCTTGTCATTCTGACGGGACCTCTTGTTCCTTATTTTATGCTTTGTTCTATTTGAGAAACAAAGACAGAGAGACGTGTAATTTTCTTTCAATTCCGCACTTTATACATTAGTGTCTTGTACACGTGACAATTATGTTTTGAGTTTATATTTGAATGAATAAGTTTTCCGCTCTTATGTTATTCTTGTTTTACTTTCCGCATTTCTTTTGTGCTATTGGGTTTTGAGGCCGACTTGTCTTGGTGGGAATAGACAAGTATCATCACGTCCACTTTTAGGTCGTGACAACGTACTCTTTATGTTATATTTTTTGCTCATCAAGATTCAATTGTATTATTTTCTTCGCTCCAAAATGAATACTATTTAAATAAAAATCACGTTTATTAAAATATTAATAAATACAATGTGTAGTTTACTACTTTTGGCCTCTAGCCTTTTTTTCAATATTCAAAAAGTATTATATAATATAATTCTTGTCATGTCAATATAATGAAAAATTATTCTTTAAAATGTAAATTAAAGTTCACATAATTTGAATCTCGAATAGTTAAAATATCACTACAGAAAGCGTATGCGATATCTTACATGACTACATAAGTAAGATATATATAATATTTTATCTAATGAAGAATTGTCATAAGAAATATTTAAAAGGAATTAAGTAAGGAGGGTACATTTAATTAAGCCACACTTATTTATTCCATTACATATATATAAGAATACATGAAGACATTATAATCAACATGAACCCTAATTATTTTTGACATGTGGCTGCTTACTTCAATAATCCATTAATTAACCAACCACAGGAATTTGTACAACAGAACCCAAGATGTTATCAACAAGACGAACTCGATTACAACGATAATCCAATGGGACTGGAGAACCACTCAATATTATTTGAACATCATTTATGAGTGAATTTTCCTTCTCAATTATTTCCTTAGCAAGCTTTGTTGGTACACCAATAAGTTCTGGCCAGAATAGTTTTCCTACATATACACATAATTAATTAATTACAATGAGACAAACAAAGAACAAGAATAATATACTCTATATGTGTTATAATAATAGCAAACATGGAGTTGATATTCAAGTGTGTAACCAAGCAGACTGCTTGCTCTGATACCATATTAAAATGTGTAATTATTTTATCTAAAAGTTTAAACTGTTAGATAGAGCACCACGACTCTATTAAAAAAACAAGCATTTTTAATAGTAGCAAAAACTGTTTTTTTGAAAAGCTAAAAAAAAGTAATCCTTTAAAGGAATTTTACCTTTGCACCAAGATTCAGATTCCAATTCCTTTAGAAGTTTTATGACTTCTGGCCCATCACTTTCTTTTCTTGCCATGAGAGTTTCAAAGGCTGCAAAAAAAAACATTTCAATTGCAATTAATGAGAATATATATTATCTTTATACATTCAACTAAATGTTATTCTTTATATTTTAACATGGTATAATTATAGTGAACCCCTTAGTAATATTTTAGCTCATTAATCTATTTTTTTTATGAATGATTGTTTATAGTTGTCTTTTAAGTATCGCGCTAATAGTGTAACAATTCTTCTACGTTATTATTTATAGTGTATTTTTCATTTCAAGTTAGATCATCAAAAAAATATGATATGCTTAAAAATATCTGGCACAAGCAAGGGTAGAAGGAGATTCATCTGAACTGTAGTGGAGCTAACATTTTCTCTAATAGAGTCTCTCTCTATATATATATACCGCAGAAGAAATATAAATCATTTACAACTCTAATAATATTCTTGCATGTGTGTATATATAATAATATATAGAGAGAGAAAGTGAGGAACTAACAAGTTGCAAGAAGAAAGAAAACAATGATGTGAGCAAACTTTGACTCCATTTTCTTTTAGTTGTAAAGAGTAGAAGGAATTGAATGAATTTGTAAGAGTGCATCAGACAAATTTATAGGCAGAGGTTGCCTTCATTGTAGTGAGGTACTACGTACTAGTGGTGTCTAACAACCACATGTTGAGCAATTTGAAGATAAGGAAAAAAATTATTATGTTTTGATATATTTTTAATTGCATTTGAGAAGTGAGGAGGGACCGTGAAAATCGAATTAACGTATAGTGTGTGGAGGACACATCACACACTGATACCACTAATCAGTATATTATGAATTGGATAAGGGTAAAGCAGGAGATTTGATTTTATAGTTATTTATATATATATTTTTAGTCATATAGGTTTTTTTTTAATTTTATTTTATAAGGAGATTGTTACAAAATAATATAGAAGATCTATATATTTCTATTATATAGAAATGTGAAGAGGAGGACGACCACCGCAATAAAAGTTGTACAAAAAGCTATATTAATTGCACATTAAAGTACTGTACTTATCATTACGTGTCAATTGGAGGTTGAATGGTCACTCCAAGTGGCTTTTATTGCACCACAAACCGACATAATTCTACAATTAAATATTCTGTCATTTGACACATATCTTCATTCTAGATTCAAGAAATTACCCTCTCACTTAATTTCATCACTTCAGGTATGCTCCTTTAATCTCTTTTTCCCTTCGTCTTCGGTATAAATCTT
>NW_006239836.1:15035-33370 GCF_000226075.1 Solanum tuberosum
GACACTGTTCAAATAAAAATGTTAAGCAAATATCCTAAGATGTAATAATGAACATTGTTTAAGAATGACTTCTATGAGCATTATTGATTATCCTTTTCACATTGTGTAAATTAGTGTCATAGGTATGAACTTACACGTTAAATGTGAGATAATTTCTATTAAAAATCTTCTTGGACCACATTATCCTATGCCTTTTTCGTTAGAGTAACATATGATAGCTATCTGTCAAGTGAATGAAAGGGAATAATTGAGAGCACTGTCTTTGGCAAAATTCCAATATTGGCTCATTTTCTTGTAGATAGAGACACATTCCTTCTAAAGGATTACTTTAGATTCCATATCTAAAATTTGAGATTGTTTAGAGGTGATTTTGAGTTGATCAAAATTGAATAATAGTGTATATTTCATGTATGGTTAAATTATTTTTAAGTTTTTTGAGTGTATCATAATGTGTGATCAGTGTATAGCTCATGTATGATTAAACTATACTATATAGTTAGTGTATACTTTTGACAACTTTAGACAAGCTATATTGTATAATTAGTATATATCTTTTATGATTTTTTGCTACTTTTATGTAAATAAAGTATGATTATATTTATTGTAAACTAATTATATTATTGTGTATATTTGAAATTAGCCTAAAAAATATTTCAGAATAATAGTGTTGGGCCCGTGCTTAGCACGGGCACTACCTATCTAGTATGTATATATATATATGTTGGATTTGTAAGCTCATTTTTTTAAGAAAATTAAAATTGTAAATGGATTTAGGAGATCATTTTCCTCCATATAAATTGAAAATATAAAGATTGTTTTAATTATTATTTTTTAAAAGGGGAATAATTTTATGAACTTTTGGATTTAAATGAAGGATTATCCATTTGATTATATAAAGTAGTTCGAAATTTTAAAAGAGATACTTCTTTTATTAAAATATCAATAAAATTGCCTCAAAATATAGGGGAAACAAAAGAAACTTAATTAATTTATTGATAATTTGGCTTATTTATTTTATGAACTTTTGGATTTAAATGAAGGATTATCCATTTGATTATATAAAGTAGTTCGAAATTTTTAAAAGAGATACTTCTTTTATTAAAATATCAATAAAATTGCCTCAAAATATAGGGGAAACAAAAGAAACTTAATTAATTTATTGATAATTTGGCTTATTTATTTTATCACAAGGCTAACTAGACTTTGTATTCTTCTCAATTGCGTATCATTATTTTTATTTACGTTTTTTAGTTTCTTATTCATATTTTGATTAATGTATAAGAAAATTTTATATACTTCTTTGGAGTTCAATTTTATATCCAAGGCTCAAACTCAATATTTTTGTCAATATTTCTAAAATTGTATATACTTGTTTCTCAATACATTTGGCATATATACACTGCATTAGCCAAGAAAGAAAAGAATAATGACAAGGAAAATGAGTGATGGTATATTTTCAAAAGATTTAACTGAAAAAATTAAAAGGTAATTTTTATCTAGTAAATAGTGGGGAAATTTCAGAAAATGACATGGCACGTTTTATTTATGTTTTCAAAGTCTTTCTCAATGCATTAATTAGATATAATGACAAGGAAAAAACAATATAAAACGAAATTTAAAAAGATTTACTAGCAAAAGTAGAGATGCTATGGTCCCTAGCAAGCTGTGGAATGTTTTTATTCGTGAATCATTTTGCAAGTCATAGAAACAGATTTAAAAGTTAAATGCTATAATTCTAAATTTTACGATAACGAATTGAAATAATAATACATGAGTTCCAAATTTTAATTTTAACATATATATTAAATGAATTTTGAAACAAATATAAATCTTTTGATAAATCTATTGAATTTTATTTTGGATAAATAAATAAATAAAATCAGGTAAATTAATGAGACGAAACCACGTGTCCATCTGTTAGTTTTAAGGGTATACACAACTCAAAAAATTAACGATAAAAGTAAATACAAACCTTAAAGTATAATAGAGGGTTTTCACATATCATTTATGGTAGTTCGAAGATATATTTATCATTTTTCATTAAAAATATAATAAACAAAATCATTCTTATTCTTTTTACAGCACTAATAGTTCTTATTGTTTATCAAGTTGGTGCTTGAAAAAAAGAAAAACAAAAGGAGAAAAAGAAAGGGATATTTTTTTATAAAAAATAAAAACTATGGTCCCCTATAAAATGTTTCTATTCATTAGTCATTTTATGAGTATATAGACCATACAAAAATGTGGTTTATAATTATAGGTATTTGATATTGATATATTATTTTTAATTATTATTATACCTTTCAACCATGCACGCATTTATACGTACTCTTTATGTTTTCAATTCACTCATCGATATTCAATTGTACTATTTTCTTTGCTCCAAAATAAGTGTTATTTAAGTAAAAATCATGTTTATTAAATAATTAATAAATATAATGTATAGTTTATTACTTCCTCTAGCTTTTTTTTAAAAAAAATAAAATCAAAAAGCATTATATAATGCAATTCTTATATCAATATGATAAATGAATATTTTTTAAAATGTAAGTTAAAGTTCGCATAATTTGAATCTCAAATAGCAAAATATCACTTGAGATGGGGTGTGTATTTGATACCAAAAAGTAAAATTGCTATGGTCCCCTAATGACATGTTCTTATTTATGAGTTGTTCTGTCAGTATATAAAACACATAAGAAAAAAGGTGTTTTAATTGTTAGTATTTTTTTTTATATTAATGTATTGCTCTTAATTATTCTGCCTTTCAATATATTAAGTTGCGTGTGAATCCAATATACCATGCATTTATTCTTTAGATATCTCTGGTATTTTATTATGTAATTGACAAAAATGTTTCTTCTTTTGTATTTTTATAAGAAATTAATAAGAGGAATTTTTTATTTAAAAAAAAAAGAAAGAAGAATAAGAGGAATTTGGGTAAAAAAAATAATATGTTTATGTATACACAGACTAGAATAGAGCAACCCTCAAAATTTAAGATCGCCATTTGACTGAAAAAACTTTTAGTATTCAGATTTTATGAATTATATTCGAGATTTTTTGGTATCGATTGAAAGCGTATCTTTGTAACCTTTGTAAGGAAATGACAAGAGGATCAAATATATCTCCATTTTATATTGAGTAATTTTATCTTTCATTTGAAAAGTTTTCGACTCATAACACTATTGTTAGTCAAATGGTTCAAATATGCAATTATTAGCTAAAAACCCCAATTTCCTTTTGGAGATCTTATTCTCCTTTTTTGAAAAACACACAGACAAATCAACCAGTTCCTCTATTTATTTTTATTTGTTCATCCATATTCATTGATACATTGGAATAATTTTTGAATGATAAATACATCAATGACATTGATTTTCTCAATATTGTATTCATTGATACATGTTTGACAATTTGTAGGTAAGGGACAAAATGGCCTTGTCCTTTAAACCAACTAATTAGGACAATTTTTTTTTAAAATTTACACACAGGATGTGAAGGAGGACAGTGAAAATTGAATTCAAACGTAATATGCGGAGAACATCCACTGATACTATTATTTTGTAAATTATGAATTTGACAAGAATGAAATGAGAGATCTGATTTTATAATCGTTTACAAATATTTTCTAATTATATGATTTTTTTTTAATGGGAGACTACTAAAAAATAACATAGAAGATCTTGATTATGCTTAGTGAAAAAAATATCTTTCATTACCAAAGAAAGGCTTAGGAAATCATTTTCCTCCTTAGAAATTGGAAATATAAAGGTTGGGACTTGGGAGCATCATGCTGAGCTTTAATTATTATTTTAAAAATGGGGGATAATTTTGTTTAAATAAACTTTTGGATTTATTTAAATGAAGTAAAATCTATTTAAACTAGTTTGAAATTCTAAAAGAGAAACTTCTTTATTTATTTTTTAAAAAAATCAACAAGATTTCGTGTTCTTCTCAATTGCGTATAATTATTTTTGTTTATTATTTTTTTTAGTTTTCTATTCAGTATTTGATATTCGCTTTAGAATTTAATTAATAAAAATTTATACTGAGAAGTTTCTTTTATATATCCAATGCTCAAATTCAAAACTTCTAATTAGAGATGAATACATATTGATCCCTCAACCTTCTTAATTTATTCCAAAGAAAGTCTAACATATTGTCACATTTTATTTTAATTTTTGGGGTGTGGTGGGGAGGGAGTGGGGGTTGGGGGACTAGTTTGACAATTACAATTCAAATCCTAACTACCACACATTAATTAAATATATGGTCCCAAAGATGTTAGATGTTGAAGTCTTAAAGAGAGATAGATAGCGATTGATTTTTGAAATGACAAGAACCCAATATTTTAGGGATAAATCTTATCTGAAAATATATACAATTTATCAACACGAAAACACAAATACAAACTGACAAAATAACAAGAAGAAAAAATAGTGAAGGAGTAACGCCTAACAAATACTCTTAATTGGAAAATTATAGTTTATATACGATAAAATATTTATTGATCAATAATCAACTTTGAATATCTTTGAAGAAAGACTCTCATGAGATTTAGCTGTTTGGTCATGAGATTATTCAATTAAGACAAACAACTAACATATTATTGATTCAGGATCACAAGATTTAAAAATCTTTTTAACTTTCTTGATTTATGTGTCAAGTCAAAATCAGACAAACAAATTAAAACAGAAGAAGTAATACACAATATGTAAAAAGGAATTAATTAATGAGAGTACATTTAATTAAGCCACACTTATTTATTCCATTATATAGAGTAGGCCTAACCCATCGGTGGCCCCTTAAAGTTGGTATGATATTTCACTTAGACACCTTAACTAAATAATGTTCATTTTAGACACCTGATGTAGAGTCTCGTTATGTCTTTTTGACACTTTTGTTAATATCACCAAAAATATATAAAGTGTGTGTGTTACACTCGCGAATGACGTGTAAAGGGACGAATTAAATGATGACATTTGTCATTTGTATCAAAAGTAATTATTAAATAATTATTTTTGAATAAAAATAAAAATTGACCAATGAATTAATGACACATAATATTTTTATCCAACTAATTAAAAAATAATTTGAAAAAAACAAATAAAAGAACCCACCCCAGTCGACTATGCGCACCATTTGAAAATTTTATTTTCAAAAATAAAAACCTCCCCAATCCTTTTGCAGAAACTACCCCACCCCACATCTGCACGCCATTACTAGCTCAAACAAATTTTTAGCTTAGTTTAAAGAAATTAATATTAAATTCTTCCAAGAAAAATTTCGTAAATGGATTTATTTTTAGATTTTAAAAACATTTTTCGTCATTTTGTTGAAACCTTCATCTATAATGGATGAAATTTAATTTGGGTAAAATGATGGCTAAAAATGGAAGAAGAAGAAGAAATAATTAAAAATTAACTAAAAAGCTATTTCACGCGCTGGTCAATGAGTGTATCACACTCATTATGCCATGTAAGCAAAAAGTGTCAGAATGACATAGCGGGACTCTACATCAAATGTCTAAAATGAACATTATCTAGTTAAAGTGTCTAAGTGAAACATCATGCCAATTTTAGGGGGTCACTGACAGTGGCGTAGCCACATGGTGGTTAGGGTGTCCAACTGGACACCCTTCGTCGGAAAAATATATTGTATATACAAGTAAAATGATATACTAAATGATTAAATAACATATTTTGGACACCCTTAACATAACAAGTTATTATAGTCCAGTGGTTTCACCTCCTTGGAATGAGGAAGTGTTTGTGTGTTCGAATTTATTGTGCTATTACTGGACACCCTTTATGAAATTCCTAGCTCCGCCACTGGTCACTGATGGATTAGGCTTATATAGTAAGAGTACATGGAGACATTATAATCAACATACATGAACCCTAGTTATTTTTGACATGTGGCTGCTTAATTACTTCAATAATAATCCATTAATTAAGCCACCCTAGGAATTTGTACAACATCACCCAAAATGTTATCAATAAGACGAACTCGATTACAACGATAATCCAATGGGACTGGAGAGCCATTCAATATTATTGGAACATCATTCATGGATGGATTTTCCTTCTCAATTATTCCCTTAGCAAGCTTTGTTGGTACACCAATAAGTTCTGGCCATAATTGTTTTCCTACAAATATATACGCATAATTAATTATAATGAGAGAAAGAAAGAACAAGGACGTAGTTTGCTCTGATATCATATTGAAGTATATAAACATTTTATCTAAAAGCATAAGTTGTTAAAGAGAATAAATTTTTTATTATTTAATTATATTATATTCTCAACAGTTAAAACATGATATTTACTTTTTTTAAAAGTAGGGAGTAGGGAAAGGAAAAAAATGGGGAAAGAGATTTCAATGTGGAGAATCGAATCCTTATTACCAATAATGTAAAAGTTTAGATAATCAACCAACTGAACTGCTAAAACTTTTCAAGAATCGAATGATCTAATCTTGTTTGGCCATGTTTTAGAAAAGTCAACAATGACTTTTTTTTTTAAAAAAAAAACATTTTAAAACATTGAATTATTTGGCCAAGCGTTTAAGAAAAAAAAACAAGCATTATTAGTAGTAGCAAAAACTGTATTTTGAGAAGCTAAAAAAAAAGTAATCCTTTAAAGGAATTTTACCTTTGCACCAAGACTCAGATTTCACTTCCTTTAGAAGTTTTATGACTTCTGGCCTATCACTTTCTTTTCGTGCCATGAGAGTTTTAAAAGCTGTCAAATAAAAGAAAAAACATTTCAATAGCAATTAATGAGAATATTATCTTTATACATTCAACCAAATATTATTCTTTATAATTTAACATGTTATAACTATAGTGAACCCCTTAATAATATTTTAGCTTCTTTATCTATTATTTTTTTTATGAATGATTGTTTATAGTTGTATTTTAAGTATCATGCTAATAATGTAACAATTCTTCTACATTATTATTTATAGTGTATTTCTCATTTCAGGTTAAATCGTCAAAAAATAATAATATGCCTAAAAGTCTCTGGCACAAGCAAGAGTAGGAGGAGATTCACCTTATATATATATGATGATAAACTCTTTGTTAAAGTTCTTCTCCCCCTCACACCCATTCATACCGAAAAAATATATAAATCATTTACAACTCTAATAATATTCTTGCATGTAGAGAAAGGGAGGTACTAACAAGTTGCAATTCATAATATACCGATTAGTGGTATCAGTGTGTGTGATGTGTTCCCCACAAACTATACGTGAATTCAATATTCACTTTCCCTCCGTATTTCTCGTATGTAATTAAAAATATATCAAAACATAATATTTTTTTCCTTTATCTTCAAACTGTTCAACACGTGGTTGTTACACCACTAGTATGCCTATAAATTTATGTGATGCACTCATACAAATTCACTCAATTCCTTCTACTCTTTACAACTAAAAGAAACTGGAGTCAAAGTTTGCTCACATCATTGTGTTCTTTCTTCTGAAAAAATATTCTTTTAAAATGTAAGTTAAAGTTTTCATAATTTGACTCTCGAATAGCTAAATTTCACTTGAGACGGAGAGCGTATTTAATATCTTATAACAATTATTTTATCTAATGACAAATTATCATAAGAAATATTTATTATGAGCTATTTAATGACAAATTAATAATAATTTCATAGCTAAATTTTTAAATTTTTATTGTGATGGAATTGATGGAAGGAAACATAAAGAAAAAACTAAAAAAGAGATGATACCAAAAGTAAAATTGTTATGGTCCCCTAATGACATGTTCTTATTCATGAGTAATTTTGTCAGTATATAAAACACATAATAAATGTGTTATAATTGTAAGTATTTTTTATTTGCTCCTAATTATTCTGCCTTTCAATTTATTTAGTTGCGTGTGAATCCAATATACCATGCATTAACTCTTTAGACATTTCCCATATTTTATTATGTAATTGATAAAATTGTTTCTTCTTTTGTATTTTTATAATAAATTAATAAGAGGAATTTCTTTTAAACCAAAAAAAGAAGAAGAATTTGGGTAAAAAAAAGGTATATTTTTAATATACAAGGACTAGAATAGAGCAACCCTCAAACTTAATGATCACCATTTGAGTGAAAAATATTTAAATTTTATGATTATATTCGAGATTTTTTTTATATCGATAGAAAGTGAACCTATTTTGTGAACTTTTTAAGGAAATGGAAAAAGGATTAAATATATCTTTATTTTATATGGAGTAATTTTATCTATCATGTAAAAAGTTTGACTCATAACTCTATTGTTAGTCAAATGGTTCAAATATGCAATTATTGGTTAACGACCCCAATTCCCTTTTGGGGATTTTATTCTCCTTTTTGAAAAAACACAGCCAAATCAACTAGTATTATTTAATTTCTCAATTTATGTCACGACCCAGATCGTCGTGATTGCCACCCACACTAACCCTTCGGTGGGAGAATCACTACTATAACTCAAACCAAGCAATTAAACCAAAACTAAGGAATTTAAGTACACAAAAGCAAGAAAAATACTAAGGAAAGAAATAGAGTTCCCATAAACTCTAACAAAAGTCTAACATTAATAAACTAACAATGCGGAAATTCAACCCATAGAACCTAAAAGTCATTGTACCAAAACTCTACTAACGACCAGTCTAAGAACAAGGGGTACAACCCCGAAACTAAACAAACACCTTAAACAAATAGTTTGAGTCCGAAAAGAGTGCACTTAAACAAGAAAGATCCATAGCAGCCTAAAAGAACTGGATCACCCTTGAATCCGATCACGCTCAACAGTCACCTAGCTGAGGTCTATCAATAGCCGCCTGAAGATGCCCTGTACTCAACAAAGAACAAGCCACTGCAGTATTAGTACACAACCACAGTGTACTGGTAGGATCACGCGGCTATCCCAATAGGTGAAACGCATGCAAGTAACCACAATCATTATAAAATAGGCATATACCGAACATATACAATATAAGTCAACTATTATGAACAACGAACAGTTTCACGATTCTCACATATCACGGTTATATCAATTTAGAGCAACATACATTCTTTCAGTATCAATCATCATTAGATATGAATGTAATTATCACAAGTAGATACACAACACAATTCAATGGTCCTTTCACGGAACCCAATTCAATGGTCCTCTCATGGAACCCAAACCCAAACTGTTAGCATACCGGTTCGTGGTACCCGTACCAAATTAGTGTGCCAGAATGTGGCAGCCAATCCCATGTTTATGCCGGAATGTGGCAACCGATCCCATATTTATGCCGAAATGTGGCAATCAATCCCATATTTATGTCGGAACGTGGCAACCGATCCAGTTAGTGTGTCGGATCGTGACACCCGCCCATTCAACAAACCACAATCACAATCACAATGTATATTCTCACAATTATACAACAAGAGGTGATTCATGTCATACAATTATTCAATTATCCTTATTCACGATTAGGGTGATCAATAATGCAACATTCGCATACATACATGCATTATAATGAAGCAATTACAAATTAACATATATCACACCAACATGAAATCACAACCATCACCTACTTCGAATCCAAGCTTGAATCCCCTAAGGCACTTGAATCTTCCCTTTTCGGATACTTCCCGCTTGTTCGTGGTCTAAAACCAATAATTTATACGCAATTATCAACAATCAAAGGTCTAATTATCCGGATTATAACAAACTCAATAACCCTAGACCTAACCCTAGACCAAACCCTGAATCCCCATACCCAAATTAGGGTTTCTTCCACCATAAATCACAAAACAAAACCCTCCCCCATCAATATTCACCTATTATATTACGTTCTACGGATCAAAAAATGGATTCGGGGAGTGAAAAGCTTACCTTTAGCCTCAAGAATGGTGAAAAACGTGTAGGAGTCGCCCGGGGTTCGTTCCTTAGCTCTAAAAATCAAAAAGTGCATAATAAGGTCGTTTAGGGGTTTATTAACGACCTTAAGTCTCGTCGAGCCCGCCACAGCGACCCTCATCCCGCTGCAGCGGCCCCGCCAGAGCGGCGAATTCCAGCGCCAAAGCAGCATTCTCGAGACAGAGAGTTGATTCAAGAATTCCAAAATTCTCATTTCACAACACACCTCTAACTAACGACGCTCAGAAAATACCCATTACGCTAAGATCGATTCCGAGGGTTCTACTCGCCTGTATTCAATTCCGTAAAGTCGTACGGGATCCTTAACGTCTTAACTATTCACTCATGTAATCATATTCATTAATAGATCTCTCATTTGTTATCATATTTCCCTACACCTTGATGACTCCGATTTTGTCCAAATCTGAACTAGGTTGAGAAATTCCAAGTTACTATGAAAAAGTTTTTCTGGCCTCAATTCTTTCCCCATTGGCTTTTCCATAACGACGGAAATTAGATCGTTACATTTTATTTTTACTTGTTCATCCATATTTGTTGATATATTGGAATAATTTTTGAATGATAAATACATCGATGACATTGATTTTCTCAATATTGTATTCATAGATACATATTTGGCAATTTGTAGATAAGGGACAAAATGGTCTTTTCCTTTAAAGCCACTAATTAGGACATAACTATTTTTTTAAAAAAAAAATTACACACAGAATGTGAAGGAGGACAGGAAAAATTGAATTCAAACGTAATATGTGGGGGACATCCACTGTCCATTGATTCTACTATTTTGTAAATTATGAATTCGACAAGAATGAAATGGGAGATTTAGTTTTATAGTCGTTATAAATATTTTCTAGTTTAATTTTATGGTTTTTGTAATGGGAGATTACTAAAAAATAACATAGAAGATCTTGATTATGCTTAATGAAAAAATTTCTCCTTTACCAAAAAAAAAAGGCTTAGGAAATCGTTTTCCTCCTTAGAAATTGGAAATATAAAGGTTGGAGCATTATGCTGAGTTTTTATTATTGTCTTTTAAATGGGGAATACTCTTGTTTAAATAAACTTTTGGATCTAAATGAAATAAAATTCTTTTAAAGTACTCCCTTTGTTCACTTTTACTTTTCACACTTTGATTTGTCATATTCATTAATAAAATAATTATTGATATAGGTATTTTACCAAACTAACCCAATTAAATGATGTCTTGAAAAATAAGTATTTAATGTTGAAGGTAAAATATGGAAAAAAATTTATTGTCTTTTCTTGATATGTCAAAAGTGATAAGTAAAAGTGAATGGAGGGAGTAGTTCAAAATTCTAAAAGAGAAACTTCTTTCATTTAAAAAAAAAAACTCAATAAAATTGCCTCAAAATAGGGGGAACCAAAAAAACCTTAATTAATTTATTGGCAATTTGACTTCTTTATTTTATAACAAGGCTAGCTAGATTTTGTATTCTTCTCAATTGTGTATCATTATTTTTGTTTACTTTTTTAAAAAAAAATTATTCGATATTTGATATTCACTTTGAAGTTCAATTAATAGAAATTTATACTGCGGAGTTTTCTTATATATGCAATGCATAAATTAAAAACTTTTCATTAAAGGTGAATACATATTTATCTTTCCACACCTATAATGATATTTTTGTTTACTATTGGTCCCTCAACCTTCTTAATTTGTTGCAAAGAAAGTATAACATATTGTCACCTTTTATTTTTAATTTTTGGGGTGTGGTGGGGAGGGAGTGGGGGACTAGTTTGACAATTACAATTCAAATCCTATACCACACATTAATTAAATATATGGTCTCAAAGATGTTAAAATCTTAAATAGAGATACAGAGCAATTGATTTTTGGAATTATGAGAACCCAATATTTTAAGGATAAATCTTACTTGAAAATATATACACTTTACAAACAAGAAAACACAAATACAAAATGACAAAATAACAAGAAAAAAAAAAAGAAATAGTGAAGGAATAACGCCTAACAAATACTCTTAATTGGAAAATTATAGTTTATATACGATAAAATTTTAGTTTTTATTGATAAATAATAAACTTTGAATATCTTCGAAGAAAGACTCCCATGAGATTTAGCCGTTTGGTCATGAGATTATACAATTAAGTCAAATACTCTCTCCGTTTTAATTTGTTTGTTTACTTTATTTCTTACTTTGTTTAGAAAAATATTTTTTTTCTTTTATGATAACTCTTTTAATTTTAATTTACTACCTGACATGTTTAAAATTACAAGATTAAATATCATTTTTGATACATTCCACATATTTTCTATTCAACCACAAGAATTAAAACCCTAGTTTACTTTTTGGAATTATGTGTCGAATTAAAATCATACAAACAAATTGAAACAACCAAAGTAATGCACAATATGTAAAAGGATTTAATTAAGCCACACTTATTTATTTCATTATATATAGTAAGAGTACATGGAGACATTATAATGAACATACATGAACCCTAATTATTTTTGACATGTGGCATCTTACTTCAATAATCCATTAATTAACCAACCACAGGAAGTTGTACAACATCACCCAAGATGTTATCAAAAAGACGAACTCGATCACAACGAAAATCCAATGTGACTGGAGAACCATTCAGTAATATATGAACATTACTTATGAGTGAATTCTCCTTCTCAATTATCTCCTTAGCAAGCTTTGTTGGTACACCAATAAGTTCTGGCCAGCTTAGTTTTCCTACATATACACATAATAATTAATTATAATGAGAGAAAGAAATTAAGAACAAGAATAATATACTCTATATGTGTTATTATAATAGCAGACATCAAGTTGATTCATGATATATACTCTTTTTTTAAAATGGCAGTAGCGGAAGAGATTTTAAGGTGGAGAATTAAATCGTTATTAATAATGTAAAATTTTAGGTAATTAACCAACTGAACTAATAAAATTTTCTAGAGTTGAATAATCTACATCTTGTTTGGCCAAATCTCAGAAAAGTCAACAATGACTTCTTATTTAAAAAAGTATTTCAGAGAATTGAAGTGTTTGGTCAAGGATTTAAGAAAAAAACAAGTGTTTTTAATAGTAGAAAAAACTCTTTTTTGAGAAGCTAAAAAAGCAAATTCCTTTAAAAGAACTTTACCATTGCATTGAAATTCCTTTAGAAGTTCTATGGCTTCTAGTCCATCACTTTCTTTTCGTGCCATGAGAGTTTCAAAGGCTGCCAAAAAAACAAAACATTTCAATAGCAATTAGTGTATTTCTCATTTCAAGTTAGATTATCAGAAAATTATGACGCCTAAAATTTTTTGGCACAAGCAAGGGTAGAAGGAGATTCATCCGAACTCTGGCAGAGCCAACATTATCACTAAGAGAGTCAATATATACATTTTCACTAAGAGAGTCAACATTTTCACTAAATAATGTAATTTTTCAGCAAAAGGATGTCAATTGACAAAGTCATTGAACAAGTCTCCCTTTCAAACCTGCTTTGCTGGTTAGTCACATTATATTTACAAGATCAAACTATTTTTTTTATGTATATATAGTATAAGGTAATCCTTTGTGACCCCCCCCCCCCACACACACACACACCCTCAACCCCATATCGCAAAAGAAATATAAATCATTTACAACTCTAATAATATTCTTAGAGAGAGAGAGAGAGAGGGGGGAGGGGGGGGGGAGGGTACTAACAAGTTGCAAGAAGAAAGAAAACAATGATGTGAGCAAACTTTAACTCCATTTTCTTTTAGTTGTAAAGAGTATAAGGAATTGAGTGAATTTGTATGAGTGCATCACATAAATTTATAGGCAGAGGTTGCCTTCATTGTAGTGACTAGTGAGGTACTATATACTAGTGGTGTCTAACAACCACGCGTTGAACAATTTGAAGATAAAGGAAAAAATTATTAAGTTTTGATATATTTTTAATTACATACGAGAAGTGAGGAGGGACAGTGAAAATTTAATTCACGTATTGTGTGTGGGGGACACATCATATACACTAATACCACTAATCGGTATATTATAAATTGGATAAGGGTAAAGCGGGAGATTTAATTTTATAGTCGTTTATAAATTTTGTAGTTGTATATAGGTTTTTTTAATTTTATTTTAAAGAAGATTGTTACAAAATAACATAGAAGATCTATAAATATATAAAATACATGTTGGATTTGTAAGCTCATTTTTTAAAGAAAATTAAAATTGTAAGTGGATTTTTTAAAAGCCCTAAGACCCTTCTCGACCCTTCTTGCCTTTGGAAATTCGCTTGTTCTTACCGACCGCCATGGTCGAGCTTTAGTGGTTGACAATGTACCAAAATAAAAAAAAAATAAGCAATAAAATTACATTGAAAATTACTTGAGAAAGTACCTAAATAACATAAGCACTACATGATACTAAATTCATATATATGCCAAGAAGTGAAAGAGGGTCGAGAAGGGTCTTAGGGCTTTTAGATTAAAAAATTGAATGAAATAATTGGGTTACTGATGGGTTATAGGGATTTTTTAAAATTTGGGTGGGTCTTTTCTTGGGTGGGTTATTTTAATTTAATTTTTGTTCAGAATTTTGATTTTTTTTATAATTGGTCACGTGTAAAAAATGGTTTTGCAAAACCACTGTTAAAAAATAATGGCATGAATGAATCTTTTCTTAAACGGTAATGGCATAGATGAGCCAAACTTTTAACGGATGGCATAAATGAGCCTTTTCTGAAAGTTCGATGGTATATTTGAGCCTTTTCCCGAAAAACAATATAAAACGAAATTTAAAAAGATTTACTAGCAAAAGTAGAGATGCTATGGTCTCTAGCTATGAAAAGTTTTTATTGATGAATCATTTTGTAAGTAATAGAAACGGATTTAGGAGTTAAATGTTATAATTCTAAATTTACGATAACGAATTCAAATAACAATACATGAGTTCCAAATTTTAATTTAAACATATATATTTAATGAATTTCAAAACAAATATAAAATTTATGTAAATCTATTGAATTTGATTTTGGGTAAAAAATTAAATAAATCAGGTAAATTATTGAGGCGAAGTCACGTGTCCATCTGTTAGTTTTAAGGGTATATACAACTCAAAAAATTAACCATAAAAGTATATACAAAAACTTCTAATTAAAAATAAATACATATTGGTCCCTCAACCTTCTTAATTTGTTCCAAAGAAAGTATAACATATTGTCACATTTTATTTTTATTTTTTGGGGTGTAGTGGGGAGGGAGTTGGGGGTGGGGGGCGGGAGAGGGGGACTAGTTTGACAATTACAATTCAAATCCTAGCTACCGCACATTAATTAAATATATGGTCCCAAAGATGTTAAAGTGATCTTAAAGAGAGATACAGAGGATTACAATTCAAATCCTAGCTACCGCACATTAATTAAATATATAGTCCCAGAGATGTTAAAGTTTTAAAGAGAGATACAGAGGATTGGTTTTTGAAATTACGAAAATTCAATATTTTAAGGATAAATCTTATCTGAAAATATATACACTTTACCAACAAGAAAACACAAATACAAACGGATAAAATAACAAGAAGAAAAAAAAAAGAAATAGTGAAGGAGTAACGCCTAACAAATAATCTTAATTGGAAAATTATAGTTTATATACGATAAATTATTACTCCCTCTGTCCCAGTTTATGTGACTTACTTTCACTTTTAGTCATCTCCAAAAAGAATAACACATTTTTATATTAAGTAACAATTTCACTATAAAAAGTCTATTTTACCCTTAATGAAATGATTTACAGCCACACAGTTTTTTATCGTTCATTTGGACCACAAATTTTAAAAATCTTCGTTTCTTTCTTAAACTCTGTGCCGAGTCAAACTACCTAACATAAAATGAGACTGATGGAGTCGTTGTTATTGATAAATAATAGACTTTGAATATCTTTGAAGAAAGACTCTCAAGAGATTTAGTTGTTTGGTCATGAGATTATTCAATTAAGACAAAAAACAAACATATTTTTGTTTCAGGATCACAAGATTTAAATTTTTATTTTATTTTTTAGAATTATGTGTTAAATCAAAATTATACAAAAAAAAAATTGAAACAGAAAAAGTAGTACACTTTTAATTAAGCCACACTTATTTATTCCATTATATATAGTAAGAATACATGGAGACGTTATAATGAACCCTAATTATTCTTGACATGTGGCTGCTTAATTACTTCAATAATAATCCATTAATTAACCAACCACAGGCATTTCTACAACATAACCCAAGATGCAAGAGTAGAAGAAGGAATTGAGTGAATTTGTAAGAGTGCATCACACAAATTTATAGGCAGAGGTTGCCTTCATTGTAATAGGTACTACATACTAGTGGTGTCTAACAACCACATGTTGAACAAATTGAAGATAAGGAAAAAAATATTATATTTTAAAGGAGGACAGTGAAAATTGAATTTACGTGTAGTTTCAAAAAAAAAGTAAAGTCTCGAAGAGAGATACAAAACGGTTGATTTCTGAATTCACATGAATTCAATATTTTAAGAATAGATCTTATCTGAATGTATATACACTTCACCAGAATGAACAAATATATACTGGCAAAATAAGAAGAAAAAAAGAAATAGAGAAGTAGTAATTACATAAACTAGTTTTCAAATCGTGATCGATTGTATAAATTCTTAATATTCTTGTGCAAAGGATTATAGAAAGGTTTCTTTTACTTGATTTTCATGTTTTATGATTTTTGTATGCTAATTTTCACGGAAAAATATTTCATTTATCTCAATGCATTTATGTGGCATTATTTGGATATAAAATATTTAATTTTTTTGATATAAAACTTATATATTTTGAAAATAAATTCGTTTCCTTTGCCAAATGCCAACCAAAGATTATTTCTCTCCCATCTCAATATGTGATGATTTTCTAAGTTTGAGAGTTAAATACATTTATTATTTTAATTTTATTTTTTATAGATACTTTTTAAAATATTTAATTTATTAATTGTAGGGTATACCCATTTTCGGTAATTTTGAATTATTAAAAAAAATCTTATATTTTTTAAAATGAAAAACCTACATAAATCCCACTAATTTAGAAGTTATTTACTTAGGTTCACGCTAGTTTATAATAGGGAAAATTGTGCATTATAGCAAACTATTAATTCAAAATAAATGGTATAGCTACAGTTTCATTTAATTCTAATTCGTAGCAAACACATTGTCATTCGCCTCTCTCCCCTGAATCTCGCTTGCCACTCTCTGAAATCTCACTCACCACTCTCTGGCTCGCCTCTCTCACTTTATACAAACGCAAATGTATAAATTGTGTTTGTGCTTGTATAAAGCTAGAGAGAACTGTATATACACGTATTATCTAGGATACATAGATAAATTTGCTCGCCTCCCTCGTGTTCTTGTTCGCCTCTCTCTATTACGTAGCAAGAAATATGTATCTAGGCATATATCAAGTACTTACATATCAATTTTTTTTAAAAAAAATTTATTCAACTCAATCATGCATGTTTGCTATTAAAAGAGCCATGGTCCCCTCATGATATTCTTTTTTATGGGTCATTTTGTCAGTACTATATAGGACACATAAAAAAATGTGTAATAATTGTAAGTACTTGATATTTGTATTGAAAATATTTGTAGATAAGATTTAATAGCCAAATAAATATTCAAAGATAAATGATAAATTTGGATTAATCCTTGCTTGATGCTCTACAATTCTATAGTAAGGCTTGACGGATTCAGTTTACCAGTACTGCAGGTACGAAATTAAAGCTCGAAATTTGGCTACTCAAATTTAAATATATCACAATTAGGGGAACAAAACCGAACCAAACCGCAAATCGAGTCAAATCGAACCAAAAACCCGACTAGTGGTTTGGTTTGACTTGGTTGGGTATTGGGAAAAAAAACCCGACTATATTTGGGTTGGTTTGGTTTTAACTAAAAAAACCAATCAGAGACCAAACCAACCCGACATTATATATATAATTTTAAAATTTTATATTATACATAAAAATATTTACATTGATATAATTTTAAAATACTTCTTATAGTATTTCATAGTTTTTATCTTTTAATATATTATTTCAAGTTTAAAACTTAGAATTCGGAATGGTCCAATAAAGATTATAGTTCATAGATGTTGATAATTATAATAAAACTTAAATCAAAATCAAATTAATACTAATGCAAAAAGAAAATCAATTCAACACTAAGAATGACAATAATATTGAATATTTGTTCTTTAGTTTACATTGGTTTAGACAATTAAAATACATAATCTAATTTTAATTTTCCTTAAATATTAGTAATGTAACTAATACTTATTAAACTTAATTTTAGCATGATTTAGTACTTTTAAATTATGATCATTTTCATTATGACATAATAATTTGTAATATTTGTTTTACGCGATTTCATTATTATTATTTTT
>NW_006239836.1:33588-54785 GCF_000226075.1 Solanum tuberosum
CGAGGTTTATTAGTTTGGTTTGATTTATAAATTAAAAAATTCGACACAATGATTTGATTTGGTATTTGAAAAACCCGAACCAACCCGAGGTTGAAAAACCTGAAAAAATCTGAATTTTATTAGTTTGATTTAGTTTATAAATTTAAAATTTTTACACAAATAGTTTGCTTTGATATTTGAAAAACCCAAACCAACCCAGTCATGTACCTCCTAATCACAATTATGCAATAGTAGTGATACTATGAATATGATAAATTGTTGGGGTTATTTGCCCTGATTTCTTATCATAAATAAGTTTTCCTTTTAGGAAAAGGTTTTAATATTTTGACTAATCCTTTTCTTGTAGGAAAGGTTTTAGGACTCTATAAATATAGGCTTGTTCCTTCTAACTTAATCAGCATTCACAATGTAGTCTTAAGGGCTTTGAGAGTTTTGGTTAGGGGGAGAATTTGTGGGTCACAAGCTTGATACGTTATCACTTGTGTGAACCTCCCATGTATTCCGAGTGAATTGGTTGAGGTTATTTCTCTCTATATTTTGTACTCTCATATTTATATAGTGGATTGCTCATCTCCTTTGTGGACGTAGGTCGATTGACCGAACCACGTTAAATCTTTGTGTCTTTGTATATTTCTCGTTTGTCTTCTTACTCATGGTATTCGAGGTTTGCTTTGCTAGCTTCCGTGTTACACCTGCTTATTTCGGTCCTAACATAAATTGCATTTCCTTTAAAAATACAACCTCCCTCAACGCATTTCAAGCTAAAAATAAGAAACTTACGCGTAGAATACAGGTGCACACACCTAATGTTAGTCGATCAAAGCTACAGATATTCATTAAGAGTTTTATCAACTCAACCTTCACAAACTACAGGAAACAATACACTCACATCATAGGGAGGGAATAAAAAGATCGTGCATTTTTCACAAGTCATCATATGATTAGTTTTTCCTTTTGAACCTGGTTATAGGATCTTTAGTCCCCAGACTGGGTTTCCTCATATATGACTCAATGATCTATAGGCTTCAATCCCATCCTCCTCGATGGGCTCCAAACCTTTTTTCTTGTTAAGGCCTTAGTAAGTGGATCTGCAAGATTATCACAAGATTTGACATAATCAATATTGATGATACCATTTATCAAATACGATCTTACATTACTGTGTTTCCTCTTTATAGGTCTGGATTTACCGTTGTAATAACGGTTTTGAACTCTACCGATTGTAGCGGTGCTATCACAATGAATTAAAATAAGAGGAATTGGGTTTTCAAAATAAGGTATTTGAAATAACAAATCTCTTAACCAATTCGCTTCCTCACTAGCTGAAGCTAAAGCAATTAGTTCAGCCTCCATGGTAGAGTTAGCAATTATAGTTTGCTTTTTTTATCTCCAACAAATAGCACCACCACCTAAAGTAAAGACATAACTAGTGGTAGAACAGGAATCACCTAATCAAGTGTTCCAATCTGCATCACAAAAGCCTTCAAGTACAACAGGATATTTTTTATAGAACAAACCACAATTTTTCGTTCCAATTAAATATCTCATAACTCTTATTACAGCATGTCAATGTTCATTACCAGGCTTGGTTGTAAACCTGCCAAGTACTCCTACTGCATATGCAATATCAGGCCTAGTGCAATTAGTCACATATCTCAAACTTCCGATTATGCTAGCATATTCCCGTTGATTTATTACATCATTTTCACTTTCAACAGGAAATAAGTGAACACTTGAATCAAAAGGAGTAGCGACATGCTTGCAATCAAGAAAGTTATATTTTTTTCAAAATTTTCTCAACATAATGTGACTGGTCAAGGAAAATTTCATCACATGTTCTTGTTATTTTTATTCTAAGAATAAAATTTGCCTCACCAAGATCTTTCATATCAAAATGGCTTCTAAGAATATATTTAGTTTCAACAATAAATGTAAAATCCCGCAACTAGAAAGAACTAGAAAGAAGTTTAAAATCTAGAAATAGTTAGTTTTGGAAAGTATAAGGAAATCTGGAAAATTGTAAGTTAAAGTTGAGTTTTTGATCAACTTCAGACAACCATAATTTCTAGCTCAGGATGAGTTTGGTGTAGTTCAAGATATGGTTGGAAAACCCTTGGAATGATCTTTCCAATGCAGCCAAGTTTGCGCGATTCCGAGTTCGTATGAGCAAGTTATGCCCTTTGGAAGTTGGGCTGTTGGATTAAGGAAATGTCCAATCCGAAAATTTAAGGGGTATTTTAGTCTTTTCACTACCCTAATATTTTAATCCGATTTTTGGAGTTTAATATGGGTCAATTCAGAACTTAGTCAGTTTTAGAAAATCAAAATTTTCACGCTAGGGCTAAGGAGAAATGAGGAAGAAGAAAGGGGTAATTTCATCAAGAACATTGGTGCTTTCGCTAAGAATTTCCTTCGATCAGGTATGTGAGGCTCTCATAACGTTGGGATCGTTTTCCCACGTGCCAAGCATATTATTTCAGTTTGGATTCATCCTAAAATTGTTTGAATATTGATGATCTTGATGCCTATTCTTGAATTCATATATTGTTCTTGAATTTGACTGAGTTGGGAAGTTTCTAAGTTCGTTACGTCGCATTATAGAGTCGTTTCGAATTAGGTTCTTAGGTGCATGTGCTAGGTATCTGTATCTAAAGGTAATTTAAGAAAAAGAACCGAGTTCGGATGAATTGGTGCTAGGAAACGAAGAAGAAATTTCATCGAACGAAATTTGATAGTGCTTACGCGTCGCGCGCCTGGTCCTAGATTTTGAAAATTTCTGCTTCGCGTCGCGGAGCTAACACGAGGTGTTCTGCCTCAAAAAGACGTTTTCGAACCAAAATTAAATTATGTCTCCGCGTCGCGGACCCACCTTCGCATTTTGATTTTTGATCTTTTCTCATGTTTAGCTATCTAAAATCAATCCTAAACAACATGAGATCTTTCCAATCACAAATCTTAATCCTTGAATCCATAATTCAATTCAAGGATCAGTTAAGAGCCAAATCAAGATCAGGTACGAGTCAAAGTCAAGAGAAATCAAGAGTCAAGTTAAGATAAGTTCTTAAAGTTTTCAAAAAATCTTTCACAAATGTTTAAACTTTGTTTTAAGACTTAAGATTTGAGTTCAGTAAGGAGTAAAGTTGAAGTTCTTTTCTTCAAAGAAGTATATGGGGACTAAGTATTCCCAAAGAGTTTATAAATGTTTTCACATTTAAATAAGAACGGAAACTGAGATTTCCAAAGAGCCTTCTGACAAGTTTTCAGAAAAGAGTAATGGTTTTCTAAATGAAGCAAGCAGGGAAACTGAGATTTCCAAGATAGCCTTTGAGCTAAGTTTTTTAGCATTAATCTCAAATCAGAAAAGAGGTATGTTTTTAAAATATAAAAGCTAGTATATTTTGGGAGTAGTATTGAGCACCGAATTAGGGGCGAGCATGAGTTCAGAAAACTCATGTCTCTATAAAACCATGTAGCCATCATGGGTAGAAAAGGGTCATACTTTTTAGATGAACCTTTTTCGAAATAGACTAGTGGATCTGGTATGATTCAAGTCTTTGACCTAACTGTTTATGCTTTGCTAGACCCAGGAGCGAATTTGTCTTTTGTAACTCCTTATGTTGCTATGAATTTTAATGTTATTCCTGAGCAACTTAGTGAACCATTCAGTGTTTCCACACATGTTGGTGAGTCTATTCTAGCAGATAGAGTTTATCATGATTGTCCCATTTTCGTCAATCACCAGAGTACCATGGCTGATTTAATTGAGTTAGACATGGTGGACTTTGATGTCATTCTTGGTGTGGACTGGCTTTATGCATGTTATGCCTCAGTTGATTGTAGAACTCGAGTAGTCAAGTTTCAGTTCCAAATGAGCCAGTCTTAGAGTGGAAAAGCAGTTCAGCAGTGCCTAAGGGTCGTTTCATTTCGTATCTTAAGGCAAGGAAGTTAGTTTCTAAGGGGTGTGTCTATCACTTAGTCCGAGTTAATGACTCAAGTGTTGAAGTACCCCCTATTCAGTCAGTTTCAGTAGTGAATGAGTTTCCAGAAGTCTTTCCAGATGATCTTCCTGGAGTCCCTCCTGAGAGAGAGATAGACTTTGGTAAAGATTTTGTTCCAGATACTCGTCCTATAACTATTCCGCCATATAGAATGGCACCAACAGAGTTGAAAGAGCTCAAAGAACAGTTGAAAGACTTTTTAGAGAAAGGCTTTATTCGACCAAATGTCTTGCATTGGGGAGCTCCGGTCCTGTTTGTAAAAAAGAAAGATGGTTCCCTTAGGATATGTATAGACTACCGTCAATTGAACAAGGTTACCATCAAGAATAAGTATCCTCTTTCAAGAATTGATGATCTTTTCGATCAGCTTCAGAGTGCTTTTTATTTTTTGAAAATAGACCTCAGATCTGGCTATCATCAGTTAAGAGTAAGGGAATGTGATATTCTAAGGACAACTTTCAGAACCAGATATGGTCATTATGAGTTTTTGGCATGTCCTTTGGTTTGACCAATGCACCAGCAGCGTTCATGGACCTTATGAACAGAGTCTTCAAACCTTATTTAGATATGTTTGTTATCGTCTTCATTGATGACATACTAATCTTCTATTCTAGGAGTGAAGAAGATCATGCTAGCCATCTCAGAATAGTTCTTCAGACTTTGAAAGAGAAGGAATTATATGCTAAATTCTCTAAGTGTGAATTTTGGCTTGAGTCTGTGGCATTCCTAGGCCATATTGTGTCTGGAGAGGGAATTAAAGTTGATACTCAGAAAATTGAGGCAGTGCAGAACTAATGACTAACTGTCTATTAAGCCTCTAAAAACAACTGAGATGGATGTTGGGACAAACCCCACAACATCCTAATGAACTAAACTAGAAAGCAAATAAAGGAGTCCTCTGAATGCAATAAGGCTCACCACAGACTCTGAGTGCTCAAGCTGGATCAACGAGGCGCTGGATGTTGATCCTGATTACCTGCGTCTTCATCATAAGAGGATGCAGGCCAACTGGCATCAGTACATTGAATGTACGAATATGCGAGTTGGAAAGCTAAACAACAACTTAAGCTTGAAAGGAGTATAAAGGAACACTTACCTTGGCTCTGTTTAACTCATGAATAACTAAACTCAATATAAAGCAATAAGACACATGCAATATATATAAAGCTTGTAAAACAGGTAAACGACTTAGTTCGTTAAAGATAAAGCAATAACAAACTCAACTTTACTTAAATATAAAAGTAATATAACTTTTGTGGGAGATTCTCTAACCGACAACCACCACTATGAGCCTAAGTGGTGATACAACGTCTTGCCCACGCTGCCAGAACTGTCATATAGAACGCTTAACTAAGTGGATCCACTAGTATATGCTAAAAGCATCTTAAGGATCCATCTAAAAAGTATGATCCTTTACTACCCATGATGGTTACATGGTTTATGAAGACTTGAGTTATCTGAACTCCCATCCCCATATCGGTGCTCAATACTACTCCCAAAATATACTTAGCTCATATGTTTGTAAAAAAAAACTCTTTCTTTGGTTTGAGATAATTACTCAAAAACTTAACTTAAAGGCTCTCTTGGAATAGATATTCCCTTTTCTTGTTCAAATGAGAAAAACATTCATAAACTCTTTAGGAATACTTAGTTCCCTAATAGCTTTTTATGAGAAATGAACTCAACTCTTTACTCTTTGCTTAACTTGAAACCTAAGTCTTAAAACGAAGTTAAAACGTTTAATAAAGACTCTTGAAAACTTTAAGAAACTTTGCTTTGACTTGCTTCTTAACTTCTAGACTTGACTCTTAACTTCTTTGACTTTGATCCTAACTTTCCTTGAATTGGATTATGGATTCAAGGCTTATGATCTCATGTTTATGGATGATTTCATGATGTTTGAATGTACCTTAGAGTGTTGGAATCAACTTAGAAACATAGGTACATTGCTAAGGAACAAGTACTAAAAGGTGGAGAGCGTATGGGGAGAACTGGCGTCCCTGGCGCTCTGAGAGGCGCGGGGCGCCAGCCCTCAAACTTCAAAGGGACTGCTGGGGCGCGCTGGCTGGCGCGATGTCCCACCCCTTTCCCAGGTGAACCCCAACTATTATGCTTCATTTTTCTTCTCTAAACCCTCCAATCTTCCCTAGTTCTTTCCCCAAACACTTAGGATCAATTCTACCCTCAATACACAACCAATCTAACTCAAAAAACAGCCCGGAAACATGAATCAACTCAACCCCCAAGCATCAACAACTCAACCAACAAGAACTTAACGAATTTCAACAAAGTTCTTCAAGAACTCACTAACTTTTCATTCAATCAACAACCATTCTCTGAATAGGAATAAGATTGGAGTGTGGGTGAACTAACCCAACACGAAAAGATCTCACATACCTTGTAGGGATCACCCCCGACGAATTCCACAGGCAAAGTTCCAAGGAATTGACGAATCTTGAATGTTCTTCTTCGTTCTCCTCTTCTTTTCTCTTCTTTCAAATCCCTAACCTTTTTTCTAAAAGCGTAAACTGAATCCTATCAGTTTAAACCCTTAAAATTATTACTAAAACGAATTAAAATAAAAGGGTAAGGAAAAGACCAAACTACCCCTTTAAAATTCGGATAGAATTTTCCTTATTCCAATAGCCCAACTTCCAAAGGGCATAACTCACTCATACAAACTCGGAATCGTGCAAACTCGGTGGCGTTGGAAATATCGTTCCAAGCGCTATCCAACCATATCTGGAATTACACCTAACTCATCCTGAGATAGGAGTTATGGTCATTTGAAGTTGACCAAAAACTCACTATTTCCTAACTTAGCAAATTTTCAGATTTTTAATTCTTTCCAAAAATGACTTTTTCAAATTTTAAGCTTCTTCTTAGTTATTTCAAATTGCGAGATGTTATAGTACACAAGGTTTTGTAGTGTATTGTGATGCATCTAGAGTTGGTTTGGGTTGCGTGTTAGTGCAGAATGGCAAAGTTATAGCTTATGCCTCAAGACAATTGAAAGTTCATGAGAAGAACTACCCAACCCATGACTTAGAGTTGGCTGCTGTAGTATTCTCTTTAAAGATATGGCGTCATTATTTGTATGGTGTTCATGTTGATGTATTCACTGATCACAAGAGTTTCCAGTATGTGTTTACTCAGAATTAAGGAGCTAAATCTCAGACAGAGGAGGTGGTTAGAGTTACTCAAGGATTATGACATGAGTATTCTTTACCACCCAGGTAAGGCTAATGTTGTTGCTGATGCTTTAAACAGGTTATATATGGGTAGTACCGCCCATGTTGAGGAAGAAATGAGAGAGTTAGCAAAAGATGTGCACAGACTTGCACACCTGGGAGTCCAACTTATGGATTCCACAGAAGGAGAAATAGTGGTGACGAATGGGGCTGAGTCATCATTAGTGTCAGAAGTGAAAGAAAAGCAAGACCAAGACCCCATTTTGCTAGACTTAAAAGCAAAAGTTCATAAGCAAAGAGTATTAGCTTTTGAATAAAAGGGAAATGGTGTATTGAGATATCAAGGTAGATTATGCGTACCTATGGTGGATGGACTCCAAGAGAGGATCATGGAGGAAGCTCATAGCTCCAGTAATTCCATTCATTCGGGTTCCACCAAGATGTATCGTGATTTGAAAGAAGTGTATTGGTGGAATGGCATGAAGAAGGGCATTGCGGAGTTTGTTGCTAAGTGTCCAAATTACCAACAAGTGAAAGTAGAGCACCAAAGGCCCGGTGGTTTGGCTCAGAATATAGAACTTTCGGAATGGGAAGTGGGAGATGATTAATATGGATTTCATCACAGGCTTGCCAAGGTCTCGCGTAGACAGCATGATTCTATTTGGGTGATTGTCGATAGGATGACGAAATCAGCCCACTTTTTGTCGGTAAAGACTACCAACTCAGCAGAAAATTATGCTAAACTTTATATTCAAGAGGTGGTAAGACTTCATGGGGTTCCAGTCTCCATTATTTCATATAGAGGTGCATAATTTACTGCCCAGTTTTGGAAGTCATTCCAAAAAGGCTTGGGTGCAAAGGTGAACTTAAGTACTGCATTTCATCCTCAGACAGATGGGGAAGCAGTTCAGACATTAGAAGATATGTTGAGGGCTTGTGTGATTGATTTCAAATGGAATTGGGATGATCACCTACCTCTCATTGAGTTTGCTTACAACAATAGTTACCACTCTAGCATCCAAATGGCTCCATATGAAGTTCTTTATGGGAGAAGATGCAGATCACCTATTGGATGGTTTGAAGTTGGTGAAGCAGGGTTGATAGGACCAGATTTAGTTCACCAAGCTATGGAGAAGGTGAAGGTGATTCAAGAGAGGTTCAAAACGGCGCAGAGCCATCAGAAATCCTACACTGATGTTAGGAGAAGGCCGTTAGAGTTTGAAGTAAATGATTGGGTATATTTAAAAGTTTCACCCATAAAGGGTATTATGAGGTTTGGTAAGAAGGGGAAGCTTAGTCTCCGATATATTAGGCCTTATCACATATCCAAAAGCATGGTAAATGTAGCTTATGAGTTGGAGCTACCACAAGAGCTAGCGGCGGTTCATCCGGTGTTTCACATCTCCATGTTGAAGAAGTGCATGGGCGATCCTTCATTGATCATACCAACTGAAAATATTGAGATCAAGGATAGCTTATCCTACGAGGAGGTTCCTGTTCAGATTCTAGATCGCCAAGTTCGCAAGTTGAGAACAAAAGAAGTAGCATCAGTCAAAGTCCTTTGGAGGAATCAATTTGTTGAGGAAGCTACTTGGGAAGCTGAGGAGGATATGAAGAAGAGACATCCACATCTCTTCGAGTCTGGAAAAAATACAGACCAAGGTACTAATTTTCGTTTTAGTACTATCTAAATTATGAGTAAGAGTGTTGGTTGTTGCATTTATTTTTGGGTGTTTAAACTTAATGTTACTACCATTAGCTTAGTAAGAGAAAATCTCATTCGAGGACGAATGTTCCCAAGGGGGAGATATTGTAACATCCCGCAACTAGAAAGAAGTTTAAAATCTAGAAATAGTTATTTTTGGAAAGTATAAGGAAATCAGGAAAATTGTCAGTAAGCTAAAGTTGAATTTTTGGTCAACTTCAGACGGCCATAACTTCTAGCTCAGGATGCGTTAGGTGTAGTTTCAGATATGGTTGGAAAACCCTTGGAATGATCTTTCCAACGCGGCCAAGTTTGCGCGATTCCGAGTTCGTATGAGCAAGTTATGCCCTTTGGAAGTTAGGTTGTTAGATTAAGGAAATGTCCAATAATTTTTAGATGAACCTTTTTCGAAATAGACTAATAGATCCATTAGGTAGTTCAGGTTCTATACCTTTGGCCAAGTATAGGATGCGCTGGCAGCATGAGGTAGATCGTTATATCATCACTATAGCTCTTATGTGATGGTTGTCGGTTAGAGAAACTCCCACAGAAGTTATTATATTTTTATATACATCTGTTCATTGTACTTTTAAATACATCTCAGAGTTATTTGTATCTTTATATACACACAGAGTTGATATCATGTTTTTAAACAGCTTTTCTTTATATTGCACTTACTTTTAAACTGCTTTATATTGAAATGAGTTCAGTCATGTTGAGTTGAGTTGAGCCAGGTAAGTTCTTCAGTTTCTCTCAAATTCTTTCAAGACTATGGTGTTTTAGCATTCCAACTCGCATACTCGTACATTCAATGTACTGATGCCAGTTAGCCTGCATCGATGATGCAGACACAGGTAACTAGGATCGGCATTCCGGCGCATCGTTGATCTAGTGAGCAGTTCAAAGTTTGTTGGTGAGCCTCTTTGCATTCCAGAGGACTCCTATTTATTGTTTTCAGTTTTAGTATTAGTTCATTAGGATGTCGTGGGCCTGTCCCAACATCCATCTCAATTGTTTAGAGGCTTCATAGACAGATAGGCAGTCAGTTGGTCAATTCAGTTGTCTTTACTTTTCATTTCATATGTTAAAGACTTGAGTTTGCCTTTATGGCCAGTTGAATGTTCTTTTATAACATTCTAGTTACTTCATGAATGTGTATGTGATGAGTTAAGTCTTCCGCTAAGTTAAGTAAGTCAGGCCAAGGGTTTGCTTAGGGCCAGCAATGGTCTTCGAGTGCCAGTTTCGCCCAGGGTGTAGGCTCGGGGCGTGACAATAACATTCATGTTAGAGCCAAAGATCAACAAATCATCAACATATAGGCAAATAATTACATGTGAATTATTCCAAGACTTATGATAAATGCACTTATCACACTCATTTGTTTTAAACCCATTATTAATTATGCAGGAATCAAATTTTTCATGTCATTGCTTTGGTGCCTGTTTCACGCCATATAGGGATATAGTAAATTTACACACTTTGCTTTCCTGGCCTGCTTCCACAAAACACTCGGGTTGTTCCATATAAATTTCCTCATTTAAGTCTCCATTTAAAGAAGTTTTTACATCCATTCGATGAATTTACAAATTAAAAATTGCAGCCATAGCAATTAAAAGTCTTATAGATGTAATTCTTGTTACCGGAGAAAAAGTATCAAAAAATTCTAGGTCTTCTAGTTGTTTAAAACCTTTTGCAACTAGCCTAGCCTATATTTATCAATTGATCCATCTGGTTTCAACTTTTTTCGTAAGACCCATTTGTCAACCAATAGTTTACAACCCGGTGGAAATCAACTAACTTCCAAGTTTTATTAGAAATTAGTGATTCCATTTCATTAGCCTCTTTCCAAAAATATAGAATCATGTGAAGATAATGCTTCTTTCAAAGTGAGAGGGTCATCTCTAACATTTAAACACATAAAAATCAGGACCAAAATATTTTTTCTACTCTAGCTCTTTTACTTCTTCTTAACTCAAAATCATTAACTTCTTTATTTTTCAAAGTAGAAGTAGAAGAACTAGGTAGTGACAAAATATTTTGTTCAATCCTTTGACCCCCATTATTTTTAGAATCAAATGGAAATTTATCTTCATGAAAAATAGCATCACCTGATTCAATTATAATATTATCTTCAAGATTAAAAAATCTATAGGCTGTACTATTTAAAGCATAACCAAGAAAAGCACAAGTAGTAACTTTCTTACCCAACTTTATAATCTTGGGATCCATTAGCCTCACAAATGCTAAACAATCCCAAACTCTTAGATACTTGGCTTGTGTCTTTTCCACAATTCAAAAAGTGTCAATTTAGACTTTTTATGAGGCACACGATTCAACACATAACAAGCAGTCAAAATAGCTTCACCCCAAAAATTTAAAGGTGCATGTGACTCAATAAGCATGGCATTAGTCAATTCAACCAAAATTCTATTTTTCCTTTCCGCTACACCATTAGATGAATGAGAATAAGAAGGAGTAGTTTCATGAATTATTCCCAATGATCTAACAAAAGAATTAAACTCATTTGACTCATACTCACGGCCTCTACCACTTCTAATTCTTTTTATTTTACTTCCAAACTGATTTTCAACCTCATGGAGATAAGTTTTGAAATTTTCAAAAGCATGACTTTTATTTTTCATCAAGTAAACATATGTAAAAATAGAAAAATCATCAATGAAAGTGATAAACTATCTATTACCTCCACGAGTTAAAATTCCACCAAGTTCACAAATATCAGTATGAACTAATTCTAACAAATCAGTTTTCTTTCCACTTGAAAACAAGGCCTTCTAGTGATTTTGGCTTTACTACAAGCCTCACACTTTTCAAATTCTTTTTAACCATTGGGATTAGCCCTAAACTACTCATGATTCCAACATAACGATCATTAATATGACACAAACGAGCATGCCAAAAATTGGTAGAAGAAAGCATATAAACATAAATAGAAACTTTATTATTTTCAACATTCAATTTGAACATCCCATCAGAAGCATACCCCTTTCTCACAAAAATACCGTTCTTCACAATGACATATTGTTTGATCAGATTCAATAATCTGTTTAAAGCCTGTTTTATTAAGAAGAAAACTAGACGTCAAATTTTTTCTCATGGAAGGAGTATAAAGTACATCTTTCAAAGTTAATACCCTTCCAGAAGTAAAACACAATTCGACATCTCCCGTTCCAAGCACTTGAGTTGTACGAGAATCACCAAGCATGATGGTTTTGGGCTCCTCAAAATGAGCATATTTTTTAAATCAGTCTTTGTCATAACAGACATGACAGTTTGCACCAGAATCATCCCACCATCCATCAACACTCTCAACCATGTTTATGTCGGTAATCACTGCCACAAAAGGTTCTTCGGTAACGTTTGCCTGAGGGTTAGGACCACGTTTCCAGAATCTGTAAAATCGAGCAATATGCCCACTCTTGCCACAAACAAAGCACGGTCCCTTATCTTGAACTTGTTGATTTTGTGCTTGGTTATTTTCACCATTATTTTTCTTCGGAGGTCTACTATTATTTTTCTTTAAAAAATTTCTTCTTAGGCTTCAAAGAAGTATTTTTGTGAGTTTCAAGAGTAGCATTATTTGAAGTAATTAAATTTACCTTCGTTGTGATGTTGCTCTCTTCTTTTTGTAAAAGTGCACATTGGCCCCTTGCCTCTTCACCATCGTACTTTTCCACTTTCTTATGATGAGAAATAAGTTCATCATCATCCATGGAGGTGTCATCAACTTTATTATGATTCTTCTCAGTTAACACATAAGAAACATTGAGAAGACTTAAGTAGAAAAGTACTTTACCCTTCCATCTCTTGAAATGGTTACCATTGAATCGAAATGGCTTGTTAAGGTCTCCCATCTTGACATCCGCGGTTTTTTCAATTGTAGCCATTACTGAATCTCCTTTAAATTGTTAGTGAAAAATTACAAAATAGCAGAATTACAATATTACAATTGAAAATAAAAATGAAAAAATAAATCTCTTCAGACTGAGGCGCGGATATCTTGCTCTCTTTAAGGAGATTCAAGCCTACTACAACAAATGTTTTTCACTGGTCCAGCAGTAGTCCTTCTTGACTTGTCCCCTCCAGGATACAACAGCCTATTCACAAAAGATAACTCAACAACTCTGGACAAGAGTTGAGTCCAAAGCTCCACAAAAAGAACACATCCCTTCAACTAATAAGAACTCTCTTTTTTTTTAACAAACTTTATGCACTCTATATTTTCCTATATGTAAAACAAATGAAGACCACCACTATTTATAGTAAAAGAAGTCGTCCTAGGAATAAATAGAAAGATAATGATGTACTAAATAGTGAAGATAATAGTCTTAGGAGTTACATATGTTATAAGGTATAATGAAGGAATAAAGAATAAAAACAAAGTGACACATAAGCCACCAACGGCTTGGGAGTTGCTGCATGCACCAAGAAAATTGTAACATACATTAACTCCATTTGGAGTAATGATGCAGCAATAATTATTTTCAACGGCAACAATCAACTGCCAATTCATCCATCATAATGTAACATATATGAAAAGTGCACCAACGGCCATAAACCAACATCTATGTGGCAATGCAAAAAATGTAAATTCTTAAATTATTAAAATACCGCACTAACAGTAATTACATAAACTAGTTCTCAAATCGTGATCAATTGAATAAGTTCTTATTATTCTTGTGCAAAGGAATATAGAAAGCTTCGTTCTACTTGATTTTCATGTTTTAGTATTTTTGTATGCTAATTTACACGTAAAAAATATTTCATTTATCTCAATGCATTTATGTGACATCATTTGGATATAAAAAAATTATTTTTTTGATATAAAATTTATATATTTTAAAAACTGCGTAAAAAAAAAGTTTGATTCATAAGAAAATCGTTTCTTCATAAAAGAATACGAAATCTAATGCCGCAAACTTTAAGCTAATGCAACCAAAGATTATTTTACTCTCCCATCTCAATATGTGATGATTTTCTAAGTTTGAGAGTTAAATAAACTATTATTTTAATTTTAATTTTTTTATATACTTTAGAACGATAAGAGTATATACCAACCTTAAAGTATAACGTAGGGTATTAGCATATTATTTATGATAGTTCAAGGATATATTTATCATTTTTTAATTAAAATATAAGAAACAAAATCATTCTTATTCTTTTTACAACACTAATAATTCTCATTGTTTATCAAGTTGGTGCTTGTAAAAAGAAAAACAAAAGGAGAAAAAGAAAGGGATATTTTTTTATTAAAAAAATATGGTCCTTTATTCATTAGTCATTTTGTCAGTATATAGAACATACAAAAATATGGTTTATAATTATAGGTACTTGATATTGATATATTGTTTCTAATTATTATACCTTTCAACCATGCATGCATTTATACATATTCTTTATGTTTACAATTTTCACTCATCCAGATTCAATTGTACTATTTTCTTTGCTCTAAAATAAGTGTTATTTAAGAAAAAATCATGTTTATTAAAAAATTAATGAGTACAATGTGTAGTTTATTACTTCCCCTAACCCTTTTTTAATGTTAAAAAAGTACTATATAATGCAATTCTTCTCATGTCAATATAATGAAAAAATATTTTTGAAAATGTAAGTTAAAGTTTTCATAATTTGAATCTCGAATAGCTAAATTTCACTTGAGACGGAGAGCGTATTTGATATCTTATAACAATTATTTTATCTAATGACAAATTATCATAAGAAATATTTATTATGAGCTATTAAATGACAAATTAATAATAATTTCATAGCTAAATTTTTAAATTTTTATTGTGATGGAATTGAAGGAAGGAAACATAAACAAAAAACTAAAAAAGAGATGATACCAAAAGTAAAATTGCTATGGTCCCCTAATGACATGTTCTTCTTCATGAGTTATTTTGTCACTATATAAAATACATAATAAATGTGTTATAATTGTAAGTATTTTTTATATTGATATATTGCTCCTAATTATTCTGCCTTTCAATTTATTTAGTTGCGTGTGAATCCAATATACCAACCATGCATTAACTCTTTAGACATCTCTGATATTTTATTATGTAATTGATAAAATTATTTCTTCTTTTGTATTTTTATAATAATAAATTAATAAGAGGAATTTCTTTTAAACCAAAAAAAGAAGAAGAAGAATTTGGGTAAAAAAAGTTATATTTTTATATATACAAGGACTAGAATAGAGCAACCCTCAAACTTAATGATCGCCATTTGAGTGAAAAATATTTAAATTTTATGATTATATTCGAGATTTTTTTTATACCGATAGAAAGTGAACCTATTTTGTGAACTTTTTAAGAAAATGGAAAAAGGATTAAATATATCTTTATTTTATATGGAGTAATTTTATCTGTCATGTAAAAAGTTTGACTCATAACTCTATTGTTAGTCAAATGGTTCAAATATGCAATTATTGGCTATCGACCCCAATTCCCTTTTGGAGATTTTATTCTCCTTATTGAAAAAACACAGCCAAATCAACTAGTATTATTTAATTTCTTTATTTATGTCACGACCCAGACCGTCGTGATTGGCACCCGCACTAACCCTTCGGTGGGAGAACCACTATTACAACTCAAACCAAGCAACTAAACCAAAACTAAGGCATTTTAGTACACAAAAGCAGGAAAAATACTAAGGAAAGAAATAGAGTTCCCATAAACTCTAACAAAAGTCTAACATTAATAAACTAACAATGCGGAAATTCAACCCCTGAAATCTGAAAGTCATTGTACCAAAACTCTACGAAAGACAAGTCTAAGAACAAGAGGTACAACCCCGAAACTAAACAAACACCTTAAACAAATAGTCTGAGTCCAAAAAGAGTGGACTTAAACAAGAAAGATCCATAGCAGCCTGAAAGAACTGGCTCACCCTTGAATCCGATCACGCTCAACAGTCACCTAGTTGAGGCCTATCAATAACCGCCTGAAGATGTCGTGTACTCAACAAAGAACAAGCAAGTGCAGTATCAGTACGCAATCATTGTGTACTGGTAGGATCACGCGGCTATCCCAATAGGTGAAACACATGCAAGTAACCACAATCATTATAAAACAGGCATATACCGAACATATACAATATTAGTCAACTATTACGAACAACAAACAGTTTCACGATTCTCACATATCACAGTTATATCAATTTAGAGCAACATACAGTCTTTCAGTATCAATCATCATTGTATATGAACGTAATCATCACAAGTAGATACACAACACAATTCAATGGTACTCTCATGAAACCCAAACCCAAACCGTTAGCATACCGGTTCGTGGTATCCGATCCAAATTAGTGTGTCCGAATGTGGCAACCGATCCCATGTTTATGCCGGAACGTGGCAACCGATCTCATATTTATGCCAAAACGTGGCAATCGATCCCATATTTATGCCGGAACGTGGTAATCGATCCCAGTTAGTGTGTCGGATCGTGGCACCCGCCCATTCAACAAACCACAATCACAATCACAATGTATATTCTCACAATCATACAACAAGAGTTGATTCATGGCATACAATTATTCAATTATCCTCATTTACGATTAGGGTGATCAATAATGCAACATTCGCATACATACATGCATTATAATGAAGCAATTACAAACATATATCACACCAACATGAAATCATAACCATCACCTACCTCGAATCCAAGCTTGAATCCTCTATGGCACTTGAATCTTCCCTTTCTAGATTCTTCCTGCTTGTTCGTGGTCTAAAACCAACAATTTATACGCAAGGATCAACAATCAAAGGTCTAATTATCCGGATTATAACAAACCCAATAACCCTAGACAAACCCTTGATTCCCATACCTAGATTAGGGTTTCTTCCACCATAAATCACAGAACAAAACCCTCCCCCATCAATATTCACCCATTCTATTACATTCTACATATCGAAAAACGGATTCGGGGAGTGAAAAACTTACCTTTAGCCTCAAGAATGATGAAAAACGTGTAGGAGTCACCTGGGGTTCGTACCTTAGCTCTAAAAATCAAAAAGTGCATAATAAGGTCGTTTAGGGGTTTATTAACGACCTTAAGTCGAGTCGAGCCCACCACAACGGCCCTCATCCCGCTTTAGCTGCCCCGCCAGAGCGGCGAATTCCAGCGCCAAAGCGGCATTCTCGAGACAGAGAGTTAATTCAAGAATTCCAAAATTCCCATTTCACAGTACACCTCTAACCAACGACGCTCAAAAAATACACATTACGCCAAGATCGATTCCGGGAGTTCTACTCGCCCGAATTCAATTCCGTAAAGTCGTACGGGATCCTTAACGTCTTAACTATCCACTCATGTAATCATATTCATTAATAGATCTCTCATTTGTTACCAGATTTCCCTACACCTTAATGACTCCGATTTTGTCCAAATCTAGACTAGGTTGGGAAATTCCAAGTTACTATGGGGGAAAAAATCTGGCCCCAATTCTTTCCCCATTGGCTTTTTCATAACGACGGAAATTAGGTCGTTACAATTTATTTTTACTTGTTTATCCATATTCGTAGATACATTGGAATAATTTTTGAATGATAAATACATCGATGACATTGATTTTCTCAATATTGTATTCATGGATACATGTTTGACAATTTGTAGATAAGGGACAAAATAGTCTTTTCCTTTAAAGCCACTAATTAGGACAGAACTATTTTTAAAAAAAAAAATTACACGCAGAATGTGAAGGAGGACAGGAAAAATTGAATACAAACGTAATATGTGGGGGACATCCACTGTCCATTGATTCTACTATTTTGTAAATTATGAATTCGACAAGAATGAAATGGGAGATTTAGTTTTATAGTCGTTATAAATATTTTCTAGTTTAATTTTATGGTTTTTGTAATGGGAGATTACTAAAAAATAACATAGAAGATCTTGATTATGCTTAATGAAAAAATTTATTCTTTACCAAAAAAAAAAGGCTTACGAAATAATTTTCTTCCTTAGAAATTGGAAATATAAAGGTTGGAGCATTATGCTGAATTTTTATTATTGTCTTTTAAATGGGGAATAATCTTGTTTAAATAAACTTTTGGATTTAAATGAAATAAAATCATTTAAAGTACTCCCTTTGTTCACTTTTACTTGTCACACTTTGATTTGTCACATTCATTAATAAAATAATTATTGATATAGGTATTTTACCAAACTAACCCAATTAAATGATGTCTTGAAAAATAAGTATTTCATGTTGAAGGTAAAATATGGAAAAAAAATTATTATATTTTCTTGATATCTCAAAAGTGACAAGTAAAAGTGAAGGGAGGGAGTAGTTCAAAATTCTAAAAGACAAACTTCTTTCATTTTAAAAAAAAAAAAAAACTCAATAAAATTGCCTCAAAATAGGAGGAACCAAAAAAACCTTAATTAATTTATTGGCAATTTGACTTCTTTATTTTATAACAAGGCTAGCTAGATTTTGTATTCTTCTCAATTGTGTATCATTATTTTTGTTTACTTTTTTTAAGTTTTTTATTCGGTATTTGATATTCGCTTTTGGGTTCAATTAATAGAAATTTATACTGAGGAGTTTTCTTATATATGCAATGCATAAATTAAAAAAAATTCATTAAAGATAAATACATATTTATCTTTCCACACCTATAATGATATTTTTGTTTACTATTGGTCCCTCAACCTTCTTAATTTGTTGCAAAGAAAGTATAACATATTGTCACCTTTTATTTTTAATTTTTGGGGTGTGGTGGGGAGGGAGTGGGGGTTGGGGGACTAGTTTGACAATTACAATTCAAATCCTAGTTACCACACATTAATTAAATATATGGTCCCAAAGATGTTAAAATCTTAAATAGAGATTCAGAGCAATTGATTTTTGGAATTATGAGAACCCAATATTTTAAGGATAAATCTTACTTGAAAATATATACACTTCACAAACAAGAAAACACAAATACAAACTGACAAAATAACAAGAAGAAGAAAAAAAACAATGAAGGAATAACGCCTAACAAATACTCTTAATTGGAAAATTATAGTTTATATACGATAAAATATTAGTTTTTATTGATAAATAATAAACTTTGAATATCTTTGAAGACAGACTACCATGAGATTTAGCCGTTTGGTCATGAGATTATTCAAATAAGACAAATACTCTCTCCAATTTAATTTGTTTGTTTACTTTATGTCTTACTTTGTTTAGAAAAAATATCTTTTTCTTTTATGATAACTCTTTTAATTTTAATTTTAATTTTCTACCTGACATGTTTAAAATTACAAGATTAAATATCATTTTTGATACATTCCACATATTATTTATTCAACCACAAGAATTAAAATCCTAGTTTACTTTCTTTAATTATGTGTCGAATCAAAATCATACAAACAAATAGAAACAACCAAAGTAATGCACAATATGTAAAAGGATTTAATTAAGAAGATTACATTTAATGAAGCCACACTTATTTATTTCATTATATATAGTAAGAGTACATGGAGACATTATAATGAACATACATGAACCCTAATTATTTTTTACATGTGGCTACTTAATTGCTTCAGTAATCCATTAATTAACTAACCACAGGCATTTCTACAACATCACCCAAAATGTTATCAAAAAGACGAACTCGATTACAACTAAAATCCTTTGTGACTGGAGAACCATTCAGTAGTATCTGAACATTAGTTATGAGTGAATTTTCCTTCTCAATTATTTCCTTAGCAAGCTTTGTTGGTACACCAATAAGTTCTGGCCAGCTTAGTTTTCCTACATATACACATAATAATTAATTATAATGAGAGAAAGAAATTAAGAACAAGAATAATATACTCTATATGTGTTATTATAATAGCAAACATCGAGTTGAATCATGATATTTACTTTTTTTTTAAATGGGAGTAGCGGAAGAGATTTTAAGGTGGAGAATCGAATCGTTATCAATAATGTAAAATTTTAGGTAATTAACCAACTGAACTAATAAAATTTTCTAGAATTGAATAATCTACATCTTGTTTGGCCAAATCTCAGAAAAGTCAACAATGACTTCTTATTTTAAAAGGTATATTTTAGAGAATTGAAATGTTTGATCAAGGATTTAAGAAAAAAACAAGTGTTTTTAATAGTAGAAAAAACTCTTTTTTGAGAAGCTAAAAAAGCAAATTCCTTTAAAAGAACTTCACCATTGCATTGAAATTCCTTTAGAAGTTCTATGACTTCTGGTCCAACACTTTCTTTTCGTGCCATGAGAGTTTCAAAGGCTGCCAAAAAAAAACATTTCAATAGCAATTAGTGTATTTCTCATTTCAATGTTTGCAGAGCCAACATTATCACTAAGAGAGTCAATATATACATTTTCATTAGAGAGTCAATATATACATTTTCATTAGAGAGTCAGCATTTTCACTAAATAATGTAATTTTTCAGCAAAGGAATGTCAATCGACAAAGTCATTGAACAAGTCGCCCTTTCGAACCTGCTTTGCCGGTTAGTCACATTATATTTACAAGATCAAACTATTTTTTTTTATGTATATATAGTATAAGGTAAATCCTTTGTGAACCCCCCCACCCCACCCACCCACACCCTCAACCCCCATATCGCAAAAGAAATATACATCATTTACAACTCTAATAATATTCTTGCAATATATATATATATATAGAGAGAGAGAGAGAGAGGGGAGGGGGGGTACTAACAAGTTGCAAGAAGAAAGAAAACAATGATGTGAGAAAACTTTGACTCCATTTTCTTTTAGTTGTAAAGAGTAGAAGGAATTGAGTGAATTTGTATGAGTGCATCACATAAATTTATAGGCAGAGGTTGCCTTCATTGTAGTGAGTAGGGGTGTACATAGGTCGGTTTGGTTTGGTTTTTCATTAAAAAAAATCTAAATCAATTATGTCGGTTTATTAAATCTAAATATCAAATCAAACCACGTAAAGTCCATTTTTTCGGTTTCGGTTTTAGTCGGTTCTTTCGGTTTTTTACAACTTAACGGTGTTTGAAAAAGAGATCAAATATATTTTCACCTACCTGTGTGATAAGCTAAACTTAAGAAACGTTAAATGAATAGAAATTTTCGTAAAGACGGTAAAATTCACATGAGTACAAAATATATACTTTTTGAAATAAAATATATAAACATTGAAAACTATAAACTAACTAAAAATATATTAACAAAGTTATAATATTTTTTAATCTATAAATAAAATAAAATTATATTGAATGAATGGGAAAGACGTGGGTCTAGCCAGACCCCTGACATCGGGTGACAAACCTTGATGATGGCAATTTCAAAA
>NW_006239837.1:0-577 GCF_000226075.1 Solanum tuberosum
CTGGTCTTACAGAGACATGCCAGGGCTGAGCACGAACCTGGTATCCCACAAGTTGCCGATCAATCCAGATTTCAGCCAGTAAAACAAAAGACTCGGAAATTCAAGCCTGAGTTGAGTTTGAAGATCAAAGAGGAGATTACAAAACAGATCGAGTCTCAAGTGGTGGAAGTGACGCAATATCCGACTTGGTTGGCCAATGTTGTTCCAGTTGCCAAGAAAGATGGAAAAATCAGAATTTGTGTTGACTACAGAGATCTCAACAAAGCTAGCCCAAAAGATAATTTTCTATTGCCAAACATACACATCCTCATTGATAACTGCACTAAGCATGAGATGCAGTCATTTGTGGATTGTTATGCGGGTTACCACCAGATCCTGATGAACGAAGAAGATGCAGAAAAAATAACTTTCATCATGCCTTGGGGTATATATCATTATCGGGTGATGCCATTTGGTCTAAAAAATGACAATGCTACTTATATGAGGGCCATGACAACCATCTTTCACGATATGATTCACAAAGAGATCGAAGTGTATGTAGATGATGTCATAATCAAGTCCCGCGAGAGTTCGAATC
>NW_006239837.1:930-1140 GCF_000226075.1 Solanum tuberosum
TTTGATGCCATCAAGAACTATTTGTCCAATCCGCCGGTGTTGGTCCCTCCGCGAGAAGGAAGTCCGTTATAGCTATATTTGTCTGTCTCAGATAATGCATTGGGATGCGTGCTTAGTCAACATGATGAGACTGGAAGAAGGAGCGAGCCATTTATTACTTGAGCAAAAAGTTCACTCCATATGAGGCTCGTTACACTCTTTTGGAGAGAA
>NW_006239837.1:1889-3005 GCF_000226075.1 Solanum tuberosum
GCAAGTGGGGAAATCCTTTACAGGAGGACTCCAGATTTAGGTCTTCTCAGATGTGTTGATGCTAGTGAAGCTGCAAAGCTTCTGGAACAAGTACATGCCGGAGTTTGTGGTACTCACATGAATGGGCTCACTTTGGCGAGGAAGATCCTTCGCGCCGGTTATTTTTGGATGACTATGGAGCATGATTGTTGCAAGTTCGTGCAGAGGTGTCACAAGTGTCAAGTGCATGGTGATTTGATTCGAGTGCCGCCTCATGAACTTAATGCTATGAGTTCACCTTGGCCATTTGTAGCTTGGGACATGGATGTCATTGGTCCAATTGAGCCAGCCGCCTCTAACGGACACAGATTCATTTTGGTTGCCATTGACTACTTCACCAAGTGGGTGGAAGCAGCTTCGTACAAGTCGGTGACCAAGAAAGTTGTAGTTGATTTTGTTCGTAACAATTTGATATGTAGGTTTGGAGTTCCGGAATCCATCACTACTGATAATGGAGCGAATCTCAATAGTCATTTGATGAGAGAGATATGTGAAGAATTCAAGATTACTCACCGAAACTCAACCGCTTATCGTCCCCAAATGAATGGAGCTGTAGAAGCCCAAGAACATAAAGAAGATTTTGAGGAAAATGATTGACAATCGCAGAGGTTGGCACGAGATGTTGCCATATGCTTTGTTGGGTTACCGAACAACTGTCAGAACATCAGTTGGAGCTACTCCATATTTGTTAGTATATGGAACAGAAGCAGTTATACCTGTAGAAGTTGAAATACCCTCATTGAGAATCATCCAAGAAGTTGAATTGAGTGTTGCTGAATGGGTTCGCAAGCGGATTGATCAGTTAACATTGATTGATGAGAAGAGAATGGTTGCTGTTTGTCATAGACAACTGTATCGACAGAGAATGATTCGTGCTTTCCACAAGAAAATAAGAGCCAGGATATTTGAAACCGGCCAGCTGGTCCTTAAACGCATTTTCCCTCATCAGGATGAGTACAAAGAGAAATTCGCGCCAAATTGGCAAGGACCCTACATGGTTCGCAAAGTATTATCTGGAGGTGCCTTGATCCTGTCGGAGATGGATGGCACCGAATGGCCAAAACCGATCAACTCAGA
>NW_006239837.1:3177-6407 GCF_000226075.1 Solanum tuberosum
TACCTTTTCTATTTGAACTACGTTCGACCTGAATTCTCAAGAATGAGATACGTAGGCGGCCTATGTTGGCCTCGGTCACTCCTTTATCCCCTTTTAATATTTCCTTTTCTATTTGAACTACGTTCGACCTGAATTCTCAAGAATGAGATACGTAGGCGGCCTATGTCGGCCTTGGTCGATTTCTTTGTAAAATTTCTTATTTTTGATTAATCCTTGAGGGGGAACTACGCTTGACCTGATTCCTGCCGCAACGGGATACGTAGGCGCCACAAGGGTTCGGTCATATTTCCCGTAAGATTTCAATTTCTCTTTACAATAGAAACTGGGACAGAATTTTGAGAGGAACTCAAAAATTCTCAAAAGAAAGATCTTTTCAACAAACCAAGACTGAAGTTGCTTTGAGATTTGCAACTGGGATATAATTTTGAGAAGATCTCAAAAATTTCATGATTTGCTCGCCAACCGTTCGAGATAAGCCAAGACAGTTAACTGGGACAGAAATTTTTGAGGATGACCTCAAAAATTTCAATAAGGTTCAGCGAGAGTTTAAAGCAACTTTGAATACTTCCCAACAAGTAATCAGATAGATCTCGAAACGTCAACTCCAAATGGCGTTCATTGAACTTGACGTGACATGACACTTGACAATGACTTTTTCCAAACATTACTTTTGAAAATTTATTTTCCTTATAAGGTTTTCCTTCATGTTCTACTTAATTTTGCATAAAAAAATATTTTGTCTTATCTAACAAGAGGAGGGATATCGGAGAAATCAATCTGAGATAGCAAGACAAGGAGCAGACAACTGAAGAGATCGACACAGATCAGTTCATTTTAAACTAACAATTTTTCTGTGGATGTAGGAAAAGTTATATGCTTCTTATACCGAAGAATTAGGAATATGAGTAGCATTATTTCATTCAAATTCTCAGCAAAGCGAGGATCATAATGAACATTGCAACTATGTTCGAAGATGGAGCAAATGAAAACCACGAAGAGAGCAATATTGTTATTTTCCAGCAACTAAAGATACCTGGAAGATATTCATCTGCATTATATTATCAGATATGATAATATTCTTACCCTGAAGGCCATTTTTATTTGTATTGTCGAATGAGACAATACCACTGCTCGGAGAGTCATTTATATCGTATTGTCAAATGAGATGATACCACTACTCCGAGGGTCATGTTTATTTATATTGACGATTGAGATGATACCGCCGTCCAAGAGATACCCAGAAGATCACCTATGTTGCTGGGTGAAGCATCATCTTCGTTCGGTATCAAGGAGGCATCATCAAAGATCCATGCATAGCAAGAGGAAGCCATGCACAACATAGAGAAAAGGTCATGCATCGCGGAAAAAATATTCACGCATCGCGAGAAAAGAGATTCATGCATTGCAAGAGAAAAGGTCATGCATCGCGGGAAAGAGATTTATGCATAGCAAGAGAAGGATTCATGCATCGCGGAAAAGAAACCATGCATCGCGGAGAAGTCATGTGCGGAAAATAAAGAGATTCATGCATTACAAGAGAAAGATTCATGCATTATAAGAGAATGAAGCTCATGCATTGCAAGAGAAAGAAGTCATGCACCATGGAGAAGTCGTGCATAGTAAGAGAAAGAAATCATGCATCGCGGAAAAGTCATGCATCGCGGGAAAGTAATTCATGCATTGCAAGAGAAGATTCATGCATCGCAAAAAGAAAAAAAAAGATTCCCACATCGCGGGAAAGAGATTCACTAAGATTCGCCTATCAAAAGAAGATCGACATCGGCTGCATCATTTTTCTTTGCAACAACGACACCAAAAGAACTATCAACATATCACATCAGCCTATTTTTATTACTTTTACATCAAATTAAGAGTACATTGAAGATTATATTGCAAATATGAGACACAAGCTTTATTTGCTTCACGTCAAACCCGACAGAGTTGACGTCAAATGTTCAAGGAGAACAATTGAGTGTCAATACGGTAAAAGACACTATCCCTCCATTTGAATGACATTTTTATGCTAATAAGTTTTATCTCAGTCTTTGTCAAGAGCATCCAAGGGGATGAATTCTCAAAACAAACCACAGGTGCGGACGACATCAATTAGGATGCAGCACAACGTGGAACTTTTTCTTAGCAGCGAACTGGGACATAGTCCAAAAGAGGAATGTCAAACTCTTAGGACGCGAGCGGAGGAACGACTTCCACCACAATCAAAACCACACCCCTATCAGAAGGCGTGTGGGTTTATCTTTAGGTTTGTCAGTTTCAGTTTCGCATCCGGAATTTTTTTGGTCTCTACCGAAAGCAGCTTTCCAATCTGAGTGACGATGCACCAAGAGCTTTGGAAATTATGTCCGTGTAAGTTCTTACTTATGGGTGTGAAGTGCACCACATTCATGGCTAAGAGGTTGCAAGCCTCTTTTTCATACTCGATTTACCTTGTCACTCGTCCTGAACCGAAGGATATCTTAACATAATAGATTTCCTTTTCAACCAATTGAGTCGAACTACAAGCAGCCTGATTTCCTAAGTTGAGGAATATGTAGGCGGGATCAATGTTGAAAACTCGACTGTATTCCAATGTTCGCTCTCAAATCTTATTCCCGAGCATTCTGGTCTCTTCATAATTCAATATCGGGATGACCTTTGAATTCTTTCGAATCGTGCTTTAAATCAAGCGTGTCGAATTACAAGTGGCCTGAATTCTCATATAGCCTGAGATATGTAGGAAACCCATTTCCGGGGTTCGGCCATAATTCCTAGAGTCCGTGCTAAAACCTTTCTCAAAGATGGAGATGTGGTTGGTCAAAACTGGATTCGTCAATTTCATTTTCCTCGAATTTCATTCATCAATCCAAGTAAAACGAGGGACAGTTGTTGACACCCAATTTTGACCCTCCCCGATAATAATTAATTTCGAGCTTCTTAATTTTCAAATGTTTTAAAGTAATTAATTTTAGAAATTTCGAAAATAAATAAATAAAATATAATAGAATAATTTGCAAGTTGTTTCAAATAGTTTGTCACTTGTTATAATTTTTAAATAATAATATGTCTTTTATATAATTATGTATATAATTAGTGCATTTTATAAATATTGGAAAATCGTCTCAAAAAGATTTTGTTTAATTAGATATTTGGTTAGTTTGTTTAGTTATCTAATAGTTTACAATTTTGAGTTAATTAGTTAGTTTATAATTAAGTTAATTATTATATAATTATGT
>NW_006239837.1:6776-18477 GCF_000226075.1 Solanum tuberosum
TTTTTTTATAATTTATAAATGCCTACACTTAAATATACATATTACTTTACTACATATAATCTATCGTCAATTTGTCTATACATGTAAATAAATAATAAGTGTTCATATGTTCTAAACAACTTACATGTATATACTATACTTTATAATAGACATAATTTTTTATTCTATCTAATATTTTAACATTTAGTATCATTATTATTTATTTATTTTAATTTTTAGGAAATCCTATTTTTATCCAAATTACATATTACATAGTACTACATATTTACACTTCACTACTATCTTATTTTATTTTTCACGTCTTAATGAAGCGACATATTTTCATAAATTCAACATCTATATATTTCTTAGGATAACTTTATTATGATACATCTATATTTTCACATATAAAAATTAACATACTTTTAAGTACATCTATTTATTTATTTATTTTACATGATAAAAAAAAAACTACTATTAAATCTATTTTATAAGACATATGTATGTCGTACCTTGTATTGTACTCTTTTCTTAAACTAACTAATAACTTATCGTTTAATCATTAAAAAACAAATAAATAAATAAGTTTTCCTAATCATATTTTTCTAAATTGAGTTTAAGGACTATCTTTGGATAGGCTTTGAGGGGTGCTTAACACCTTCCCCTCGAGTAACCAAAACCCTTACTCAGAATCTCACTGGTTTCGCAAATCAAAACAGAGTTTACATTTACATAAATAAAAAATGGTTTTCCTAATATTTTCCTTAAAATTTAGGTGGCGACTCTAAAACAAAACTAAACAATTTTTTCAAAATCAGAGTGACAGCCATATAATGTTGTGAACTGTTTCGGCCTGGTTCGAAATAGGGTGTGACAATAATGAATTGGTCTCTCACTGTTTACCTTGGATGAAGATTGTTCCTTTATAGCTCTAACATATCAGTGGATTAGGATGTTCAAGAGGTCCGTTTTTTTTAAAGATTATAATGTATTCGTGTATATCTTCTGTATTATGGCTATCATGTTACCCTTTTCATAGTCTGTAATTTTTTTAAAAAATAGGCTCCATCATGCTTAAATGATTAGTGGTCATATTCTGTTATAAGTTCTTATTTTTATTTTCTTTTATTTTATTTTTATTTGTTATGCTATGGGTGTAGTCTTCAAGTCAAAGTTTGTAATTTAGGTTCTTCATTTTTCTTACGTGTTCTACTTCCCATATTGATGGAAATGAATATTTTACACTTGAAACAAGTTGCATAGTAGATTAAAATGTTTACTTTGTTAACAATAAATTTAAGTGTTACTTTCTTGTTTATATAGAGATCATTTATTGCCCTTAATACTATTTAGCTATGCTACTTGATTGTTTTTAAAATACATATTTGCCAGACTTTGACGAAGTGAGGCCCCACTAATTTATTTATTTCATTTTTGTTGCATGTGATACCACCCGAGTCCTCTTGGACCCCAATCTTTTCCCCATATTTCCGGATAGGCCCAATTACATTTTTTTCGATCGAGTCAACCCTCATTTCCGAGTGAGAGAAAGTGATGAACAGGAATTGGAGCGGATTCGGGATTGTATACACCTAGTGTATACGAAAATCAAGAAGTGGACCCAAAGGCCTCCAAAATTCCAAAAAAAAAAAATAATAATTGTATTTTGTTATTATTGGGCCTAAGCCCCCTTGTCATTATTTATTATTATTGCATTAGTTCTTAGGACAGGTGAAAATTTGGGCCAAAGGCCCAAAGGAAATTATTTCTTTTAATTTTGGACAGGTGACAAGAATTGGGCCTTTGGCCCAAAGCGAAAATAGGCCCAAGTGCTGGCCTAGGCGAACAGAAACCAGACTTGGGCCCCCAAGTCTCTTTCCCTCTTTATCTCTTTGTGTTTGTTCATTTGCTAATATCCGTTATTAATTTTAAGGTTAAAAAAATTTTCAAATCCCCGAAAGACGCTTATTTCGTTTTAACAAATCGATCACCTTTAAAAGGACTTAAAGAGTTTTTGCAAGGAAAAAATATCTCACTTGGTTAATTCTTTCCTTTTCCCCTTTTAAAAAATAAATAAAATAAAATAAAATAAGATAAATGGACTTAATTATAAAATAGTATTATGTTTCAATTCAAGTTAAGTTAATTCACTTTTAGCCAAATAAATTAATCGTCGGATAACCACATTAGTGGACATTCTAGGTGCTTTTAAAACCTTCCTAGGATGTTAATGAGAACCTCGAACCCTTTTTTAAGTTTTCCTAGATTTCTGTTTTAGTCTTTTGAAAACAACAGTTTTCTTGATTTTTCTTAAAAAATTAAGTGGCGACTCTTAAACCAGTCAAAATATATTTTCCTAATAAAACACCCTAGTTGTGTAGTTTTTCTTAGTTCATGAATTACACTTGCTAGGTCAGTTAAACAGATACACATGCCTCATATTTCGAATGTTTCATTGTCAGTACATAAATGTTGCATTCTCAGTTAGCATGTCAGAATATTGAGCTAATTCAATATTTCAGTTATGTTGTGTTATACACATTTCCAATTTGGAGTAGGCTTAGCACCGAGTTGGACTAGGGTTCAACGTACCCTCATAGTTCTAGGACTACCTACCCCCGTAGGTTAATAAGTCCCCTCTATTGGGCATCCGATTTAGTGATCACGTCAGTCATGCCTTTATACCCCTGGCAAGGTATATTTGGTCCTCTCGATGGAGCGTATACATCCGACTCCACGTTTAGCTCACGTGGTTTTATGTTGGTTAATAGTAGCTCCTACAGTCAGATTCAAGTGCATTTGACCAGGTTTTGTGTTTATACTTCAATATTTAGTCCCAGCATGTTATGTTCATAATTAGTACTTGGTCATTTGAATTTAGCTCAGCTTTCAGTTATATTTTAGTATCTATGTTTCTGTTCAGATTATGTCATTGTTCAGTTGTGCTTCGTTCAGTTTACATATCTTTGTTCAACTATTAACTATATCATGCATGCTCAGTACATTCCAAGTACTGACGCATACTCTGCGCTACATCCTTTCATGATGCAAGTTCAGGTGTTCAACATCTAGATCACACATAGATCGGTTCTCGATTCGTATTTAGCAACTTCAGTAGCGATTCCTCATTTTCCGAGGACAATAGACATGTTTTTCATATTCAGTCTTTTATTTTAGTTTTTTCAGTTTTTCTAGAATTAGCTGGGGGCATGTCCGAGCAACTCTAGTTAGTAGAGGCTTTTTCAGACATAGTATTAAATTCAGCTTTAGATTTGAGTGAATGTTCAATATCATTGAACTCTTAGTAGTTTTATATATATTAAGATCAGTATTGGGTATTCCCCATCTTTCAATCATCTCTTGTTTTAGCTTCCGCATAGTATGTCTTTATTCAGTTGTTTAGTATGCTTATGATATGCCAGCTTCAGAGTTAACTTGGGGTCACTCGTGATTCTAGGTCCCGTTTTTACGTCAAGGGGGTAGCCTTGGGGCGTGACAACCACGTATACTCACATAATTTTTTAACGGCTATTTCCGCATTTACAAGCCCTTTTATTATGAATTATCCAAATTCCTCAATTTTTCGTGTGTATTAGCCCATAGATCTGGCGCCTCAAAACACCCAAATTGTTTTTTGAAAAAACTCTATGATGACCTCCGTAATGAGTTGGGGAACCACCACAAATACTCACACCATTTTTTTAACGCAAATTTCCGCACTTACAAGCCCTTTTTTATGAATTACCCAAATTTCCTGATTTTTTGTGTGTATTAAAGGCCCACGGATCTGGCGTCCCAAAGCACACAAAATATTTTTTTGAAAAAAATTTATGAGGACCTCCGTAATGAGTTGAGGAACCACCGCGTATACTCACACCATTTTTTTAACGTCTGTTTTGGCATTTACAAGCCCCTTTTTAGAAATTACCCAAGTTTCCCAATTTTTCGTGTGTACTAGCCCATGGATCTGGCGCCTCGGAGCACCTAAAAATATTTTTGAAATTTTTTTATGAGGACCTCCGTAATAAGTTGGGAACCACCGCGTATACTAACATCATTTTTTAATGCCTATTTTCGCATTTACAAGCCCTTTTTTAGGAATTACCCAAATTTCCTGATTTTTCTTGTGTATAGCCCATGAATCTAGCGCCTCGGAGCACCCAATTTTTTTTTTGAAAAATCTTTATGAGGAAATCTATAATGAGTTGGGGAACCACCGCGTATACTCATACCATTTTAATGTCTATTTCTGCATTTACAACCACGTATACTCACATCATTTTTAATTCTTATTTCCGCATTTAGAAGCCTTTTTAGGAATTACCCAAATTCCCATGATTTTTGTTTAATTAGCCCATGGATCTGGAGCCTCGGAGCACCAAAATTTCTTTTTGAAAAAACTTTATGAAGATCTCTGTAATGAGTAGGGGAACTATCGCTTATACTGACACAATTTTTTTAGCACATATTTCCGCATTACAAGCCTTTTTTTAGGAATTACCCAAATTACCTAATTTTTCGTGTGTATTAGCTCATGGATCTTGCGCCTCAGAGCACCCAAAATGTTTTTTTGATTTTTTTTTTGAGGACATCTATAAGAAGTTGGGTAACCACCGCGTATACTCACACCATTTTTTTAAAGCCTATTTCCGCATTTGCAAGGCTTTTTTAAGGAATTATCAAAATTTCCTGATTTTTGTTGTTTATTAGCCCATGAATCTGGTGTCTCGGAGCATCCAAATTTGTTTTTTGAAAAAACTTTATGAGGACCTCCGTAATGAGTTGGGGAACCACCGTATATACTTACACCATTTGTTTAACGCCTATTTCTGCATTTACAAGCCCTTTTTTAGGAATTATCCAAATCCTCCAATTTTTCGTGTGTATTTAGCCTATGGATGTGGCATCTCGAAGCACCCAAAACTTTTTTTGAAAACACTTTATGAGGACCTCGGTAATGAGTTGGGGAACTTCTGCGTATATTCACACCAATTTTTTAACACCTATTTCCGCATTTACAAGTCATTTTTTGGGAATTACCCAAATTACCTTATTTTTCGTGTGTATTAGCCCATTGATCTGGCGTCTCGTAGCATCAAAAAATATTTTTTGAAAAAACTTTATGAGAACTCCGTAATGATTTGGGGAACCACCGCGTATACTCACGCCATTTTTAACGCATATTTCCATATTTACAAGCCCTTTTTTAGAAATTATCCAAATTCCCCAATTTTTCGTGTGTAATAGCCTATGGATCTGACGCCCAAGAGCACCCAATTTTTTTTAAAAAAAAAACTTAAAGAGGAACTTCGTAATATACTCACACCCTTTTTAACGCCTATTTCCGCATTTTACAAGCCTTTTTTAAGAATTACTCAAATTTCTCAATTTTTCGTTTGTATTAACCCATGGATCTAGCCCCTCGGAGCAACAAATTTTTTTTTTTAAAAAAACTTTATGAGGACCTTCATAATGAGTTAGGGAATCGCCGGGTATACTTAGACCATTTTATAATGTCTATTTCCGCATTTACAAACCCCTTTTAGAAATTACTCAAATTCCCCAATTTTTCGTGTGTATTAGACAATTGATCTAGCGCTTCGGAGCACCCAAAAATATTTTTTTTAAAAACTTAATGAGGAACTCTTTAATGAGTTGGGCAACCACCCTGTATACTCACACTATTTTTAACGCCTATTTCCGCATTTACAAGCCATTTTTTAGGATTTACCTAAATTCCCCAATTTTACGTTTTTAAAAAACTTTAAGAGGAACTACGTAATATATTCACACCATTTTAATGTTTATTTCAACATTTTACAAGCCTTTTTTAAGAATTACTAAAATTCTTCGAATTTTCATTTGTATTAGCCCATGAATCTGGACCCTCGGAGCAACAAACTTGTTTTTTGAAATTTTTTTTATGAGGACCTTTGTACTGAGTTGGGAAACCACCGCGTATACTTACACCATTTTTTAACTTTTATTTCCGCATTTACAAGGTCATTTTAGGAATTATCCAAATTCCCTAATTTTTCGTGCGTATTAGCTCATGGATCTGGCGCCTCGGAGCTCACAAAAATATTTTTTTGAAATTTTTTATAAGGAACTCCGTAATGAGTTAGAGAACCACCGAGTATACTCAATCCATTTTTTAACGCCTATTTCTGTGTTTACAAGTCCTTTTTAAGAATTCCCCAATTTTTCATGTGTATAAGCCCATGGATATGACGTCTCGAAGCACCTAATTACTTTTTTTGAATAAACTTTATGAGGACCTCCGTAATGAGTTCGGGAACCGCTGCGTACACTCACACTATTTTTAACCTCTATTTCTGCATTTACAAGTCATTTCTTAGGAATTAACCAAATTTCCCGATTTTTCGTGTGTATTACCCCATGGATCAGGAGTCTTGGAGCACCCAAAATATTTTTTAAAAAAAAACCTTATGAGGACCTTCGTAATGAGTTGGGGAACCACCACGTATACTCTCACCATTTTCTAACACCTATTTCCGCATTTACAAACTTTTTTTAGGAATTTTTCAAATTTTCCAATTTTCTGCATTTACTAGCCCACAAATCTGGCTCCTCGGAGCACCCAAGTTTTTTTAAAAAAAAACTTAATGAGGAACTACATAATGAGTTGGAGAACCACCGCGTATACTCACACCATTTTTTAACGCCTATTTCCGCATTTATAAGCCCCTTTTAAGAATTACCCAAATTCCCCGATTTTTCGTGTGTTAATATTAGCCCATGGATCTGGCCTCTCGTAGCAACCAATTTTTTTAAAAAAAAAACTTTATGAGGACCTCCGTAATGAGTTGGGGAACCGCCGCGTATACTTAGACCATTTTTAATGTCTATTTTAGCATTTACAAGCTGTTTTATGGAATTACCCAAATTTCCTAATTTTTTGTGTGTATAATCCCATGGATCAGGCGCCTCTGAGAAACTAAAATATCTTTTTTGAAAAAAACTTTATGAGGACCTCCATAATGAGTTGAGGAACCACCGCGTATACTCACACCATTTTTTTAACTCCTATTTCTGCATTTACAAGCCTTTTTTTAGGAACTACCATATTTCCCAATTTTTGGTGTGTAGTAGCCCATGATCTGTCGCCTTGGAGCACCCATGATTTTTTTTTGAGGACCTTCGTAATGAGTTGGGGAACCACTGTGTATACTCACACTAATATTTTAACGCCTATTTTCACATTTACAAGCCTGTTTTTAGAAATTACCCAAATTCCCCGATATTTTGTGTGTTACCCATATATCTGGCGCCTCGAAGCACCCAATTTCTTTTTGAAAAAACTTTATCAGGACCTCCGTAATGAGGGAACCACCGCGTATAGTCACACCATTTTTTCAACGCCTATTTCCACATTTACAAAGACCTTATTACGTTCTCCAAGGCCTCCACCACCCTCCTCCCAGGACTAGGGGTGTGCAAAAACTGAACCGACCAATAAATCGAACCGATAAAATGTTATTGGGTTATTGGGTTTTTTTAATGGGTTTATAAAAAAAATTATTGGGTTGTTGGTTCAATTTTGATTTTTCCTATTGGGTTATTGGGTAAACCGATAACTCAATAAGACGATAGTTATTTACTACTTTACCCTTCCTAAATGTTAAATATAAATAATTCAATACATAACTAGATTCTATATTAGATTTTCAATATCCTACTTAGTAGTTAGTACTTATCGCTTGACGCTTAGTGTTTACTTTTTAGTTTTTACTCTAAACCTAGAGCGTAAAATTGGGGATAGGAACAAGCCAATGGCGGCGGCAACAACCAACAAGTTTCCAAGGAGGGTTCACAACAACGACGATAGTAAGGGCTAGGCGACGGTGAAGATTTTCTACTCTTTTCTAATTTCTCTTCTCTAATCTATCCTTGTATAATTTTCTTCTTCTGTAATCTATGCTTTTCTTACCTCTCCATACTCAATTCCTCAAAAAAATGATCTCGCTCTTAAATAATGTACCCGACCAGAATCAAACACCCTAATTTAGGTTAAATTTGGTAAGCATTTGATTATTTTTCTTAAGAATTCTTTTTCTTTTTCAGTAATGTTGAAAACCTCCTTTAAGATATCTCTTTAGTTTCTCTTTAGTTTACCTTGATATTAATTCATTATTGCTGCCTGATTAGTGATTATTGTCTAAATCATATTTTATAGAGACATATATATGGCTGAAAATATTTCCACTGATGAGGTGGTGGTCCTGGGTGATGAAAGTATTAATTCAAATGTTATGTGTCAAACACAATCTGTTCAGCCAAATGTTACAAAATAAAGAAAGAAAAAGGTCTCGAGCATGGAATCATTTTGGATCATTTGTTGATGAAGAAGGAAATAAGAAATCAAAGTGTAAGCATTGTGGTCAAGATTATTTTGCTGATTCAGTTAAAAATGGTACAAAGTCAAATGCATTAAAAAGTTGAGATTACTTGCAACCAACTTTACCCACTTACGTAGTTGGTGAAGTTATCTAGCAAAAGCAAATTATTAACTTATTCCTCAATTTGCCAAGTATGGGAATGCCTAGAAGTCTAGAACTAGAGAATCACGTTATCATATGTGAGAATGAACAAATAGTGATATTCATGAGTTCAATGAGTCAATGTTTTATTAGTCATTCGAAATTTATTATTTATATTTATTTAATAGATTTTTTTTTAATTATATATGATTCGTATGAATCTAGAGGGGAATGTAGGGTATGGATTTATTTGAAATAGGCTTTCAATCTGTTCAGGGAGGGAATACGAGTGATGTAAGTTGTTTCCTGGAAATTTGAGCAAGAACAATGTAGGAGAGTTTTATGCCGCATGGTAATTGTGGATGAACTACCTTTCAAGTTTGTCGACAAGGAGGGTTTTGGAAACTTTATGAAAGTAGCGCAACCTCATTTTAAGATCCCTTCTCGTACCACTGTGACACGTAATTGTTTTAAACTTTTTGATGAAGAGAAGCAAAAGTTGAAGAGATTTTTCGAAGTAGCACGACAAAGAGTATGTCTGACAACTGATCCTTGGACCTCTTTGCAACAGATTAATTATATGTGTATCACTGCACATTGGATCAATAATGAATGGATTATGCATAATAAGATAATCAACTTATGTCCAGTTTCTAGCCATAAAGGTGAAGATATGACTAATGAGATTATTAAGTGTTTGCGTGGTTAGGGCGTAGATAAAAATTTACCATCACAGTCGATAATGCTAGTTCGAATGACGTGACTATGAAAGAGTTGTCTATATTATTCACTAAACGGGGGATCAATATCATGAATGGAGAACACTGCCATGTGAGGTGTATGACACATATTCTAAATCTTATTGTTCAAGATGGTTTGAAGGTGTCTGTTGTGTCTATTGAACGGGTTAGAAAAGCAGTTAAATACATAAGACTGTCTCCTGCGAGGTGTAAGAGGTTCCAAGAATGTTGTGAAGATGTTGATATTAATTGTAAAAAATCTTTATGTTTGGATGTTTCTACGAGATGGAACTCCACATACTTGATGATAAATAGGGCTATTGAGTTTGAAAATGCGTTTTCCAGTTATGTTGCTCGTGATATTGGCTTGTTACATTACCTTCAGTTTGTTGAGGATGAAGAAGGAAGCGTTGTTGGTGCCCTTTTGAGTGATGACTGGGACAATGTAAGAAAAATTGCTAATTTTCTTCAATTTTTTTATGATCTTACCAGAGAAGTATCTGGATCACACTACGTCATAACAAACTCACATTTTCTTAAAATTTGTGAGGTTTCTTGTTATTTGAAACAATTGATATCGAGTGAAGATGATAATGATGATCTTTTGGGTAAAATTGGTTCGAATATGAGAGAAAAAATTGATAAGTATTGGGGTACTCCAAAGAAGATGAACAAGATGATTTTTATTTCTTGCGTTTTGGATCCTCGTCACAAGTTTGTTTCAGTTGGCTTTGCACTTCAAATGATGTTTGGGAAAGAAGGTCCAATTTTAGAGAAAGGAGTTAGAGACTACATGGAATTGTTGTTTGGTGAATATGTAAAGTCCCTTTCTAAAAGATAAAGGTAGTCAACACTCTTCATCTTTATCTAGTTCTTCATTTGAAAATTCTAGTTCATTGCTTTCAAGTTCAGATAGTAGTGTCCAATCGATAGGATCTTTAAGGACATTCATGGGTGATCTAATGAAACATAAAGCTGAAAATACAACAACTGTCAAAACAGAATTGCAAAAATATCTTGCTGAAGAAAATGAAGTTGAAAGCAAGAACTTCAACATCTTGTCTTGGTGGAAAATAAACTCACCTAGATTTCCCATTCTTGCTGAGATGGTTCGTGATGTGTTAGCTATTCCTATTTCAAGTGTGGCATCCAAGTGTGCGTTTAGTACTGATGGACACATCTTGGATTCATTTAAGAGTTCATTAACTCCTAAATTGGTGAAAACTCTAGTGTGCCTTCAAGATTGGATTAGAAGTGAATCACGACCTATAAGTGTTGAGGAAGATATAGATGTCCTTGAACAGCTCGAACAAGGTAAGGATATTTTAATTATAATAGTTTTAATTGTTATTGTAAATAGTCATTAACATTTTTTTGGTTGATTAACATAAATTCTCTATAGATTTGGCTAATAGCATTCTTGATGATTAATGTGGAGTTGAAACTCTTCCTTTTTTGCACTTGGATTTGGACATTTGGTAAGCCATTCTAGCTACAAGTTGGTCTAAGTTATTTACTTGGTTTTCAATGTATAAGCCTTCTGTCAAGAAAAGAATTAAGGATATGAGGCCAAATATTGCATATTGTTAAGCAGACTTGCTCAACACTTGATACATATTTACTAATTAGAAGTGTCTGGAGTCAAATTAAGAGACATGATGATACTATAAATGGATTAGTTGCTAATAAAAATGGAATTGTTAATATAGTGATTGTTTGTGCCTGCATCTTACCGTGTTCATTTGAGGGTGGATGTTATGCATTTATGGAGCCTATTTAATTAAATATGTTCATCATTAAAGTGAATTCAATCTAGATTTCAAAAGCATTTTGTCATTAAATGTAAAAATACTACGATAATAGTCTATTAAACCGGTGGTTGTCTTTTTTTTTCTTTTTCAGACTTTGTGATTATCAGTCTTGGTTAGAAACTTGGTGAGAATTTTGTTGATATTGGTGGATCAAGCAACTGTTCAAGATTGTCTCGTTGAACTATTTGATTTTAGTATTAGTTTTAGTTCGTAATTGAGCGGTAGCTTTTGCAAGTTTGTGAGTAATTTGATTAACATCTGAAGTTTCGTATTATGTTTAGGCGGTAACATGTAATTATAGCCCCCAGGACCTCGAGGCTCTGTGCCACTACGCCGCCCTAACCCCCCGTTGAACTATTTTATTTTAGTTCGTAATTGAGCGGTAGCTTTTGCAAGTTTGTGAATGTTAGTAATTTGATTAACATCCGAAGTTTCATATTATGTTTTGGCAGTAACATGTAATTATAGCCCCCGAGACCTCGAGGCTCTGTGCCCCTACACCGCCCTAACCCCCCGGGACCTCGAGGCTCTGTGCCCCTACGCAGCCCTAATCCCCCGGGACCTCGAGGCGCTGTGCCCCAACACCAACCTATCCCCCCCTCGGGACCTCGAGGAACCGTTCCCCAATGCCGCCCTACCCCCCCTTGGGACATCGAGGCCCCCACCCCTG
>NW_006239837.1:27683-54607 GCF_000226075.1 Solanum tuberosum
CCCGGACCTCGAGGCGCCGTACCCCGAGTGCCTCACCCCCTCCCCAACCCCCCCGAGACTTCGAGTTATCAGACCTATTCAGTTGTTTACCTAGTATTTATATTAGAATACAAAATGCCTATTGAAAATAAATACAAGTATTCAAAAAATCAGACAAGAATATTATATCTCTTTTAGTGTTTCCTCTTTTTTCCATTGCTAATCGAAGGAAATTTGTGGACCTTTCTTCTCTTTATACTTTGTGTATCTCTCTTCGAAATATTATTATTTTTCATCGTAAAGCTGCACCTGTAGTTTTTCATTTAATTAAGTTAATCTAACTATTCAAAGTTAGAATTAATCAAAACAAAAATAACTAAAATACAATCCAATAATAGAGAGAGAGTTAGTTTGGGCCTTTCGGGCCTAAACTGCTGCTGCCTAGAAACATTTGGCCAATTTTATTTCCCTTTTCAACTTCTTTTGAAAAACATTTGCTGGTTTGGGCCTCTTTTCAATTGTATATAACACTGTATAACAGTGTATATAGGTCGTATATCAGCTCCTTCCACCTGTATATTAACTTCAAATTGTTGACAAGGTTAACTCAAACAAAGAATGTTGGATTTCAACCCAACGAAATGCAAAGGGGACTCATATGAGAGAAGAAGAGAGTTCACATGCAAAGTAAACTAAGGAAAGGGATTAGCATTTATTTTCTTCAATATTCAAGTAGATAAATTGATATATCAGTGAAATTATGATAAGAAATGTAGAATACTTTCATAACTAAACCAAACATAAATTTCGTTCAACTTCCAAATAAAATGAGACAATGAGATGAGCTTTGAAGTCAAAATATGTTATTGACTAATAAATATTAGCCTAACAATGCTTGTATAACATGTTGTATATCCTGTTATATGCAAAAGGCAATAGTATTCAAATATATATAAATTTGTTTAAAAAGGGGGGAAAAGCAGACAAGCTTAGAAAATCAGCAACCTACAAGAGTTGTGCCAAAAAGAGGGACCAAAAAACAAAGTATTTTCTTCTTTTGGAATATCAGATATCTATTAACACACATCAAGCTTTTAATAGACTGCAAATGTTAAATAGACATCATAAGTATTTTCTTATAGCTCTTATGGAGCCATTTCAACATATGAGACACCTGCGAAGATATAAAAGAAAACTGAACATGCATACAGCTGGCACAAATATCAATGGAAAGATATTTTAATGTTATTCTTCATGAAGATGAGAAAAATAAGGGGTTTACCTGTAACTCAGCATGAGATGGAAGATTTTGCATTTTGTGTTAATTCTTGTGCACATGAAAAAATCCCTTTTAAAGGTAGCCTAATTGTATTTTGAAAAGGTTGGATCGAATATTGGCAAACTCGCATCTTTTGGAATGGTTCTCGACTATGGAGGTGGATCATTTACCTAGAACGGGGTCGGATCATTTACCTATTCCTGGTATGATATGCTGGCGGTTATGGAAAAGAAGAAATAAGGTGAATTATGGAGGCACTATGACTTGGAGGAGAGTGATATATGAGATCTCTAGAAACACTCATCTTTTAACCCTGATTTTGTATCCATGGATGAAGAACATCCCACAAGAATGTCCCCTTTTGATGGATTTTCTTCAAAAATACAAATCTGTGATAAGATCTGTACATGTAAGTTGGAAACTACCTAATCAAGGTTGGTTTAAATGTAATTCAGATGGTGCTTCTAAAGGAAACCTTGGTCCAAGTTCTATAACATTTTGTATTAGAAATGATGAAGGGGATACTCAATATGCTCTATGTAGAAGGATGGCAGACTCTACTAGTCTATTTGATGAGGCTACGACTTTGAAGGAAGATAAGAGAGCTGATTGAAGGAGGTCTCATATAGCTTCAGCTCACACACAGAGAAGGCAACAACGCTGCAGATTTTTTAGCTAACTGGTGTTTTAGTTTTGCAGGGACAAAATGCTATGATTCATTTGCAACATTACCAAGGAAGGCTAAAGGCATAGTTATCTTAGACAAATAACAAGTTTCACATATGAGAATCAAAAGACTTAGAAGACAAGCATCAGATGAAATGAGACAAGACTTATAGTTCAGAACTATAATACTGTTTAACAAAAGAGACAAGCAAGATGGAAAATAAACAATCAACACAACAACAGCTTACATGCAGTATATTTCAGACCAATACAGCACCTTGTGGCGCGAGGCTGGGGTCTGGCATTGGGATTTGTCCAGCATGCCCCTGTCCCCCTGAGCTACATGTTCTGTCCTCTCCTTTCCCAACTAGGCGCATACGTCTTAAATTCTAGATATTTCCTTAATATATAATGTAAAATTGATGAAACGATCCATGAGTCTTGTATTACTAACCTAGTTACAAAATGATCTTGTAGATATAGCAAAATATATTGTGGACGAATGTTGACTCTAGAAGGTAATAATAAAATAGACAGACTTTGGTGAATGGTTGAGACATAAAGATTTTAGTGTCAAATCAACATGGAGATAACGACACATTGAACATGGGAATGATATGTATAGATTCTATATTTGGATAACTGATCATGCCATTCAAATATCTTTCTCTAACTGAAGAGCATGAAAATTTAAGACTTCAATTGATGATAAACTAAGTTGTTACTAAAGTGTTGGATATCAAATATATGTGAAACCACCATTCTGGTTTGACTGAAACAAGAACGGAATGTAGTTAACATTTTTGTGAGAGCTAATTTCACATTATTGTCGTCAAATCAATAACTTACTAGCTGAGTGACTTCACTATTATATTTTAATGTGGCAAAACTTTTTATGACATAATGAATGTATAAACTAGTTTCATGTAGTTATAGGTGATTGGTAAGCTAAGAAAGGCCAATTAGCAGGAAAATTATGTGGTGAAACCATAGTTTGTAGGCTTTTAACACTAGGGAATTTAGGCTCAGAGCTGCTGTATTAGGTATAACTACAATCCCAATGGGAATTCCTATTCTAGTTCTACTATCTATGTTGAATAACAAATTGATTCCCTGTTTGCAGTTAGAGCTCCTAAAATACATATCGCGTATAGGGATAGCATAACTTGCTTTTTCTTCTGGATACATAATAAGAGAAGATGAATTTGGACTTTAGATACACGAGAAAATTAAATCAACCTAGAGATCAAATATAAGTAAACAACGTTGTAAAGGATCCAAAGTCATGGTGATACACAAATATTAGTTCAACAGAAATTCAAAAAAACACAAAGAAAGAGAGAAAGAGAACTGACTGAGATTGCGTACAGTTGCATTGACTAAAATTCCCCATTGAACCTGGTCATCAACCTACTGCAAACCACTTTCATTATCCGGGTTCGGGACCGGCTATTTGAAGCTACAAAGAGGTCAAACTCTTGTAAAATTTGTGAATCCATAATAGATATACAATAGTTGAACACAAAATTTGCCACAATAACGTGAAGTTGAAACAATTATCCAAGCATCTGATTGAACATTCAAACGAGAGAGCAGCAGAATAGAGATGAGTTCTTGAGAAAAAAAAAAGAAATAAGAATGCATAAACATACTCAAACTTTGTCTTAGCTGGCAAGTAAGCACTCCAACTTTGAGAGTGGTACATCTAGACACCTCAACTTGGTTTGTTGAGGTCTCAATTGACAACTAACACTCTGAACTCGTCCTCATTGTGTCTTGTAGACACCCGACACTACCTGACACATAAATTTTGGAGGTGTGTAGATGATCATTTTGTAAGTTGGAGTGTTCATAGTTGAGGTGTCTAGATATGCATACTCAAAATTATAATACTTACTTGTCCGCTGAGACAAGTTTGAGCATCTGTTCAAGTATTAAAATGTGTTGAACAAATCATAATTGTTCATAATATTCCACTAAACTAAAATTCTTTTGGGACTTTGATCAAACATCTCCACGGCAACAAACTATTTCCCCCACATTCAACGGAATATTAATATCAATTTTCAAAAACTCAGCCTCTATGAAGCTGCTAGTTGATTGAAATTTCCCATATTAATTTTTTTTTTTCAGATTGTATTTGTGCAAAACTCAAAAAGTTGGGAAATCCATATTGAAGAGGTGAAAATCATTTGAGTAATTATCAGGATCAAACAATCATTAATTGATACAGAAAGAAAATAGATAAATACAGCTAAAATAGCACAGAAACGAGAAGGAAAATGAATCCATGAAGATCCAAAGTCATATCAATTGAATTCACTAAAATTCATCAAAATACAAGAAGAAGGGTTTGAAGAAAAGCAAAATCATATGTTTCATTACTAATTCTAAGCAGTAACAGAAGAGAGAGCTAACACCCATGACTGATATACCAAATTCCCCATTCCTACGAGTTGATTTCGAGGTAACATATAAATTATTCAATCAAATCAACTAAACCCCCAACCCTAAGTCAGACGAAAATGGGAAAAGGTACCTGAATACTAGCATTGGCATACGAAAATGGATTCAAGAAGCATAGCAATGTCTCTACTCATTTGCCAATTTTATTCTCGCCACCATCATCTTCACCATTTTGTTGTTGCATACACCCACAAAAAAAAGTAAATTGTTTTATCGAAGAAGAAGTAAAATTGAGAAATTAAAACCCATCTTCATCGCCTAATTTAAGTGCTACTGTGGAAGAGAATGGTAGTGAAGAAGAGTCTGAGAAGAGAAGAGAGAACAGACTTGTAAGTGTAACGTTCGTTTGGGATGAAAACAAAATATCAAAATAAGGAGGTCGTTGTGGACATTAGACAAAAGAGCCGTTAATTGTATTGACATGTGGCATTATATTATTTCTTTAATTTAATTTTAAAAAATTAACATAAAGAAATAAAAGTTAGAGGGGTTTGGTTATAGTTCAGCGTCTCACCTCTCTTCCCGACCAAAAGTTTTTCTCCAATATCACAACATAATCCTTTGACTTCCATGGAATCAAAGGATTTTAAGCTTGAAAACATTGATTAATGTGGTAAGGGAAACTATTGATTAAACGGTTGAACTGCCTTTTCGACGTGGTGGTTCCCCATTCCTTTGAAGAAGAAGAATATTGTAGGGGTTGGAAACTAAAAATTGAAGGGAAATTTCTTTTTAAGAAAAATGTCTAATGTGACGGTTTTCTAATCTTTCATGCACTAAAAAGAAACTATAATCACTTGCTATGTCATGTGACATAAGAGGAGTGTATTTAAGCTTAGTTTGTTAAACTCAGTAGTTTGAGAACGAAATGACTAATCCACGCCAAATTTGGAGGCGTTTTTGATATTTTTCTCTTCTTAAAATTGATGATGTTTTTGTGATAATGTAACCAATTATATTTATTCGTCAAGTTGTTGTTACTATAAAAATTTATATCTATATCTTAAAAAGTACAGAAAAGGGCCTAAAATACCCCTCAACTATGTGAATTGGTACAAAATTACCATTCATCTACCTATCGGACCTAAAATTCCCCTGACGTCAATATTTTGGCTCTTTTTTGCCCTTATCTTTAACCGTCTAAATAATAACTCAAATTAACAAATTCATTAATGACATGTCACTATCCTATTGGCTACCCTAACAGTTAATTGAACTAATTAAAAAGACCACAAAATATCCACCCAAAAGCCTCACTTTGATGCCATCGCTTGAAGGATTTCTGGCTGATGCATTCTTCGGAAGATTTTCCATAGTTCTTGTCTCTTCCACTGTCTACCTCCTGGTAATACTTCTTAATAATCCAGAAATTCCCGAGGGTCATTTGTGCTAGAAGGACTAAACAAATAATCTTTTGCCTTATTTGTTCTTTTCGGGATTGATTCACTTGATAATGTCTAGAGTGATCCCGAGTTTGAAACCTTGTGACACTGACCTCTATCACGAACCTAGAAAGGTACACGAGGTGATTTTCTTCCTTGCGATCTACTTAATCTCAACTGGTACGGGAGCTTACAAGCAATATGACCAAACAAACTAGCAAACCACAAATTTGATTCAGTGTTGTAGGAATCATAATTATCGCGAACGGCTTTAGCCAGCCCAAAATCTCCCAAATGTGCCTCCATGTTTGAGAGCTTTATTGCTGCTCAGTTTGATGATGACAATCCCAAAGAAAGAAAGAAGAAAATGTCCATTTTCAACGGGTGGGACTTTCTGGGTGGAGCGGGTGGATCTTTTGTGCGTTTTTTTAATTAATTTAATTAACTGTTAGGGTAGTCAATAGGATAGTAACACGTCATTAATGAATTTGTTAATTGTGGTTATCATTTAGACTGTTAAAGATAAGGGCAAAAAAGAGCCAAAATGTTGATGTCAGGGGCATTTTAGGTTCGATAGGTAAATGAAGGGTAGTTTTGTACCAATTCACATAGTTAAGGGGTATTTTAGGCCCTTTTCCTTCTTTTTTTTAAGAGGACAAAAAACAGATAAGAAAAAAGTAGAACATTATTTGAACATGTCAATCTAGTGGAAGAAATGAAGAAGCTTTTGGCAATAGCACTTCCCTAACCAACTTGTCGAAATTCATATAAGATGATCCAGTTGGAGAAGTGATTGCTTTTTCTGCTAAATTCTTCCACTTCAATGCATTTTCTTTCATCTCTTTACCCTTTTCTCCAATCATCAACTCTCTCACAACCTCCTCAATCACTTCCCTCTTCACATCACTATCAATTTCAATCCCGACACCCCAACAATTACAACTAAACCAACAATTCGTTTGTTGATCCGCAAAGAAAGGCCAACATAACATTGGCACACCAAATGATATGCTTTCGAAAGTTGAATTCCAGCCACAGTGACCTAAAAATCCTCCAATTGACGCATGACGTAAAACTTGTTCTTGAGGGCACCAACCACTTAATAAACCTCTTTCCTTAGTCTCCGCAAGAAATTCATAAGGCAAAATTGTTGAATCATCCATGACTAAATCAGATCGAACAATCCACAAAAATTCATTTTAGTATTTGCAAGTCCCCATGCAAATTCAATTAACTGCACAGTAATACTTCCAAAATTCACATAAACAACAGAATTTGGTTTCTTCGTGTCCAGCCATTCGATACAGTAAGTGTCTTCTTTCCATAGATTTGAACCGATGGATTTCAAGTCTTCGTCTTGAGTTGTATTATTCAACACAAAGCGATGTAGGGGTCCAATAGTATAATTAACTGGAGGGAACTTGGTTGCAATTTGTTGCAAAATGTCACTCTCTAGTGATAAGAACAGGGACTTGGTGTTTTGATGATCTCCTCACGTATGCAGGGACCTGGTCCTCTGCAGAGTATGAATACTCGTCCAGGTGTAAAAGTTATGTACAGCTGTAAAAGCTGTCTGCGTCAGAAGAGTTGGTGAAGCTGCAGAGTACTTCACCAATCAGAAACAAGGATGTTGCTTGTACGTTTGGTAATAACTTTTTGTGGTATATACTAAACAATACACAAGAACATATTCATTCATTCAAAGAGAGAGATTTTCATGCTTCAAGAACAGTGAGAGGATCTGATCGATTCATTCAAGAGCTTCTGGCATTAGCTGTTATTTTACTTCATTGTAATAGCTCTTATATTGTAAGATCAGTTTTCTTGTAAAAGAAATGTTGTCAAACTCGTTTGAATCATTGTAAGAACTAGGTTAAGGGTAACTTAGGCTCTTACTCTAAAAGGTCTATATTAATCAGTTAGGATTAGTATAGTAAGCGGTGTTGTGTCCGCTCTAGCTCATCTAAGTAATAGGAGGTATTACTTAGAGTTGGGATTAGTAGGTTAATCCTAGTTTGTAAACTTGCTTTTGCTTTTTTGCTTGGAGAAGATTAGTAAAAGAAGTTTTGAAAAGTCCTGGCAGGCCAGGTCGTGGTTTTACTCCCTTGAGCAAGGAGGTTTCCACGTAAAGTTGTTGTGCAATCTTTACTTTCAGCACTTTATTTATTTTCTGTTTTGTAACTGTGCTGAGGACCTGGTCCCATCTAGACTAGTGGTAGCATACATTCCAACATCTAGCGTGTCGAATGTGTTCAAAATTAGTGCAGAGAATTTGGGAATTTTGTCCATGATTTCTTCCATTACAAATTTGATTATAATATAATTTGGATCATCGACTCTGGCTCTGATCATGCTTGGTAAATTCTTTAGACGAATGCCTTTCATGCCAGGTATCCAATCTATAATCGTGTCTAAATAACTTTCATCTGAAATTCAACCAGTAAAAATAAATTAGAACTGTGAACCTAACTGCATCTTCAAATCCTGACTACGCCTAATAGATGTTAGTTTTCATACCTTTTAGTGGAGAGTAGCCTTGTTCGACAAGTTTAGGATATTGTGTGAAAGCCAACAAGGAACAAGCACTAGAAGTCCAAAGTCCAACATTAGGAACACTCAATTCCTGAGAAACTTGTTGAGTGAAGCTCATAGCAGCATCAGAAACAATGCAAGAAATAGAAGGGAAATTGGAATTATTATTTAGTCTCGTAACGAGGTCTCTGAAAGGAACCAAACACGACTTCTTAGATGCCTCACACAAAGACGGAGAGTCTTGTGTGGAATCCTCGTTAGAGGGAGGGAGTCCATCAGGTATGGACTCGAAACGAAAGGAAGGTAGGCTAACGAGGGAATTGGGACCTCGCGATTCGAGCAATCGTTGGTGATTGAAGTCCGTGTTAATTTGAGCATAGGATTTATATGGCCTTGTGCTGGAAATGGAATGCATACTGCATGCATGAGGCTTCGACAATTTGGATTCCTCTGCTTGATTCATATTGCCCTGTTTTTTTTTTCCTAAGAGAAGTTGTGAATATTAGACGTAACGGGCTTGCTCACTTATATAGACAAATTTACCACCCCTTTCATTTCAATTTATATAGCGATGTTTGATTCTGTAGGGATAGTTCGATAGAAAAAAACATGAGTTATGAAAATTGTGATTTTAAACATGTTAGGACAGATTACAAAAAGGATGATATTGAAGGTAAATGAAAAGTTTAAATATTTACCAAAACTGTACGTATAATTACAAATATTACAATCAATTCATTGTGTGAAGCTTTTTTGTTTTCTCTCTTTGTTTTTTATATTAATACAAAATCCAATTAAGGTTTTACCTAAATTATTTTCATTTTGGGTTCATTTGGTTTTTCAAGACTTCTTTTCTTTTGGATCTTCTCTTCTTCTTCTTCTTCTCCGATTGATACATATTGATTCAATCAATTGTATTTATGTATGAGAATTTTTTATATATATGTATGTATAAAAAAAAGTGATAAATCTATTATCAGACTATATTTGTGTATTGAAAAAATTGATATAATTATTATTAGAAAAATTCTATATGTGTATATATTTGGGGGTGATACAATGTTTCTATTAATATTTATGTTGCAAATTACATGAATTTTGTCTTATATGTTCAAAAATGTCAAACGGCTGCGTACGAGTGTCGACATCAAAGTGAAGAATTCGCGTGCAGCCTAATTTATTGGAACATGCAAGGTCCAGTGATACTAGTAAAACCATTGCAATTGGCAGAAACCAGTGAAGAATAAACTATTTAAATCAAATAAATAGTTTATGAAACTCGAAAAATCTATATGGAGTAAGAATAAGAATCGATTTCAATGGTGTAGCTTCTTCTCTTTTTCTTTTTCAGGGAGTACATAGGCCATTATTTATAAGGACTGATTGAATACTTTTTATATAATAATAACATTATCAATAATCATATCATATATTACTAAAAATGGAACAAAAAAGGTTAAAAGTGTGGAAGGGGAAACAAAAAAAGGTTAGAATATCAAAATAACCCTACAAAAGTTGAATTAGTACAAACAATAATACTGTTATTATATATGTATAATATAATAAATGCTTAGTATCATATTGAATAAAATACATTGAATCAACCATAATTATGCCTCTCCACATATCACTTACTAATTAAAATAAGTTATGTATGTAGTTTCAGAATTGATTCATATTCCCATATATGTATAAGTACATTATCTTTGACAATTCAGTTGGCATATATTTCCGTATATACTCATATGCTTCAACTTTGAACAATAATACGATTAATATATATATATATATAATGATGAATAACAAAGAATAAAATTAACTAATAAACGAAAGTTAAGGGGGTATTTTTGACTCTTTTCCTTCATTTTATCACATAAAAAATTTAGAGGGCCACCTCTTACACATCCTCCATTTGAAAATGGAGATCATTTAGACCTCTTCAGTTGCTTAAGACCATCAGCCTTCTCGCAAGCAGTGTAAGCAAATAGTTCAGAAACATATATAGGACAACAAACACGAATCTACTCATGGAAAGCAGCAAACCAAATAGGTCACAAGCATAGTGCAAAATTATTAGCGATAATTTTCTCCCATAGATAAATGGTACGTTCATTTGAAGTGAAGTGTAACACAACATGTTTCTGCACTAAAGAGCTATATGTTGCTCGCTGTTGTATTCTTGGTTTTGATGAATTAACAAACTATGATGCAAAGGGACCTGGTCTGCAGTGGAATCAAGCAGAGAACAAGTCAATGGTGTGCAGCTGTAATGAACTTGAATCCAATAATAACACTAGCCAGTCTCTCAACTATATTAATTAGGCTAAAGTTCAATTACAATTCCATAAAGTAAATACAACGACTCAAAGGTAAGAGCTAAATGAAAATGCAGAAATATTGAAAGTAAGGACTAGGATCAACTGAACAAGAGACGAGGAATGTACAACTAGACCGATAGAAAGCAGGATGAGAGGTATAGACTTTGCCTAAGCATGATCACAAAATGCATAAACTATTCTTTATAATGGAGGGTCCTTTTAAACTAATTGCTAATTGGGCCTAGATCCCAAATCAACCTTTGTAAAGGTCTTTTGGCTCTATTTCTCAATCCAATAGTTGCTTGTGTGACATCCCTATCGGTATCGACCCTGGGCTTGGACTGATTCATAACAATACTCCCGTCCTCAATTAGAACCTTGTCTTCAAGGTTCGAATCAAGAATAATTTTAGTAGTGCAATCCCCACCAATTGTAGCCAAGCCAAATTGTGCTATGGTGCCAAAAAATAGCATGTGAACTAGTATAATTTTCACAATATCAACAAACAGGTGCTGCTCATTATCCAAATCCTCAAAGACAGAAAAGCTCTTGTCCAACACAATGAAAACATAAACTTGACCACCCATAAACTGTGTAGCACATGTAACAACAATTGCAAACTTAACAGGAGAACATATAACCTTAGCAACAACCAAGCCATTGATATGTGCCATGTTCGCCAAGAAAATAACTTCTTACCTATCTTGCGATACACACATAAACCACATAGGCGAGCATAAGAACTTGCACTAGCAATAATCAACTTTGATTAAAAATGTTGCACATTTCTCATGCGATTCCAGTGGAGCAATAGACACTTCAAAGTTTGCGAGGAATCTAGGCAATAACTGAACATTGAGTCTCCATATGATAGGATCAAATTTTAAAATTTCTAAAGCATTTTCTCGACACAGTCTTGTTGTAATGTCAATGCACCTGTCTCCTCCAAAGTATCTTGTGCCGCGATACCTTTCACTAAATATGATGGGCAACATTGATCTTACTACTGGCATCACCAACAAAGATGTAAAGTTCTCCGAAGGAATAAGCTTACTACTAACATTTTCAAATGGTGTTGCTGCAGTGCTTACATGATTCAGCCCAAGGCCACAAACTTGCTCACCCCACAATGCAACTCTTACAATATTAGTAGGAGAAAAAAACGACTAATTGTAACCATAATCTTGTCGGCACCATAGAGTAGAGGAGTATCTGGTATACCAGGATCAAATGGAAGATTCAAAAAGGTGTGAGAAACAACAAGACCCGTTGAGAAATACTCCCTCCGTTCCTTTTGACAAGTCACCTTTTTAGATTGCACTTGCATTAAGAAATTAAGTAACTATACCCTTCTACCCTTATTTAATGTTTTCTTAAGTCAACTTTCTTCAATAAATGATGAATATGCTAGATTTCAAAAATTAAAATGTATTTGGATGACTATTTAAATTTTTGAGTTTATTTTCAAAATCAAATTTTATGGAATAGTGAATGGAGAGAATAATTAATCAATGTATGAAGTACGCCAATGAATATTAATTACTTATTAGTTTTCCTAGGTTGGTCAAAGTATATATATTTTCAAAACTAATTAACTACTCTATCAAGGGTATAATAGAAAGAATATGGTAATTTATGCATTGATTTTATAAAATGACAAGTATTATGGTTCACCTATAAATCAAATTTTATGGAATAGTGAATGGAGAGAATAATTAATCAATGTATGAAGTACGCCAATGAATATTAATTACTTATTAGTTTTCCTAGGTTGGTCAAAGTATATATATTTTCAAAACTAATTAACTACTCTATCAAGGGTATAATAGAAAGAATATGGTAATTTATGCATTGATTTTATAAAATGACAAGTATTATGATCCAACTATTTATAGAAAGGGATGACATATAAAAGGAACGGAGGGAGTAATAATAAGCTTGCAGATTCTTGCTCCAACTAGAATAATTGGTTGGGGAAAGCCATTTAAGAGTGTTCATAAGAATATTGCACACAAAATATGTAGGAGAGCTCAGCTTTGTCCTTTTGTTTTGTCTTCTCACATACATCACATGGTTACCTATTGCCTGCTCCAAAATCTTACCGCAAACTTTTGTGGGGTGCAAAAATTTGCCGATGGAAACGTCAAAGATATTTGGAGGGGCCTTAGAATTAGCTGCAAGTTGCGAGTTGTCGCCATCCAAATCAGAAGCATTTTTCGATTCTGTGGCCTCCTTTCGTTTTCCATTGGCTAAATCAGATTCAATTGCAACATGAAGAACTTCTGGCGGAGCTACATTAATGGAGTCAAAACAGGTCACATTCTCTATTGAACTTAGGAAGCTCCATTGTCGAAATCCCAAAAGCAATTTCACCTTGAAATGGTTCCAATCATAGAATTGTTTGTTGCGAAACAAACCATCAAACCAAATAAGAGCTTCACCATCAAAATAGAAGGAAGGAAGAGGTAGTCAGTCCTTCTCGGAGAAGCCAAGGTAGGTAAAACACCATTCCGCTCGAAAAATCCACTCTTCTAGATTACCACCACTAAATCGATCTAGCAACACCGCAACCATTGGAGAATGATCGACGAAAGCGCCAATGTTATGAACTCGAATCCAATAATAACACTAACAAGTCTCTCAACTATATTAGTTAGGCTACAGTTTAATTACAATTTCAAAAATTAAATACAACGACTCAAAAGGTAAGAGTCAAACGAAAATGCAGAAATATTAAAAGTAGGACTAGGATCGACTGAAAAAAAAGACAAGGTACTAGACCGATAGAAATTAAAGCAGGATGAGAGATACAGACTTTGCCTAAGCATGATCACAAAATGCATAAACTATTCTTTCTAATGGAGGGTCCTTTTAAAGTAGTTGTTAATTGGGCATGAATGGATCCCAAATCAACCTTTGTCAAGGTCTTTTGGTTCTATTTCTCAATCTAATAGTTACTTGTGTGACATCCCTATCTGTGCAGTTGTAAAGTTGCAGAAACTATAGTGGTTGGTCAACACTGCAGCAGAGGTGTGGAAAGGACGTAGTCCTCAACCAATGGTGTTGCTCCTAGATTTATGTCTCTCTTACAAAGAGAACATGATGACAAGATTAAACCTAGTTTTTGCAAATCAAGAATATACAAGGAAAAGTCATTTTCAAGAAAGAACTACTCTCATACATAACAAGGGACTTGATCGAGCATTGCAATGTCTTACGTTGTTGTTTGAGTTTTTAAGGTCTTATGTTCTCATAATGTAGATAAGAACCTATGATATAAAGGAGTGTAGAACGTTTGACCTTTATTTAAAAATGAGAGGAAGCCTATATAATTATTCCCAACAAAGGGTTGTATTAACATATGTTTATTGTATCTTATCAGAAACGTCACAAATTCTTCTGAAAAATCACAATTCCTTGAAAAAGTCAACCCTTAAAAAAGTCAAATTCTTTAATATGAAAAGATGTCTGCTTATTAAACATTCAAGTTACCTAGGTTAAAAATAAGTCATTTATTTATAGTAAAAAAAGAGTAGTATAAACATGTATTTATTGAGCCTTATCAGAAACGTCACAATCCTACACAAAAATCACAACTCTTCAAAAAAGTCATAATCCATAAAAAAATCATAACCCTACTGAAAAAACAATCCTTTGATATAAAAAGTATTTGCTTTTAATATAATATAAAAAAATAAATATATTTTTAATTTGAGATATTATAATAATTTAACATCCAAGTTAGATTTCATATTTTCAAGATAATACAATACACACTACAAAACACTCACTTAATTAGTAGTAGCCAACAAGGCAATATGGCGGCGCCTCTACTGGAAGAAAAGACAAATGCCTTCTCGAAGAAAAAAAAGTGTTGCCTTGAGATAAAAAGGCACGAAAAAAAAAAGAGTTTTGGTCCAAATCAGTGTTTTCAAAAACAATTTTAGGGGTGAGTTTTGGGTGAATTTTGGAGTGGGGCATATCAAAATTGCTCTGGAATACAAATTGAAGATGTAGATCTATAGGGCATAAGTCTTAGAATTTGGGGCGTAAGTCCAAGAATTTGGAGCGTAAGCTCCAAGCGTAAAAACGTAGACTCTGGGCGTAAAACGTACTCCCTGGATGTTTTTTTTTTTTTTGTTGAACCTTTTTTGCTATCAGACAACGTTCTCAACATGCGCGGGTATAAGGTCAAATTTTATAAAGAGATCTTTTTTTTTTTAATTGACATACATAAATTGAATAATTATAATATTTAGTATAGTTCTATAAATGAGGTTTGAAAAGTAGGATATACGCGGACATCATGAAGCAATAATGTAAACAATATAAATTTTCAATAAAATGAAAGATATATAATATAAAGTTAGAATAATAAAAAATCCGACTCAAAAATTTGAAAAATTTATATAATGATACTAAAATGGTGTTGCGCTGAATTTGAGAAGTTGATATAATAATATTAAAATAGTGTTGATTAGTTTTAGTATTGAATCAAAGAAAACACCAAAAAATAAATTTGTCCTTTTAAAAACACGCAACAATAGATTTTGCTAATGTAGAAGGTTTGACCGTTTGAGAGACTTTCATAATGAGAGAATAAATATAGTGAAGGAATAATAAAAAAAAGTGAATATAAGAATAATAATGTTGGTTCATGATAATTGCAGGATATAAAATGAGGCAACAAATAAATAGCCACATAAAAAAGGATGATGCAATACAATAAACTAAACGTTATTCTATTTCTCGATTATGACAACTATTCTTATATTAAATAAGGTAAAAGTTATTATATTTTCTACTCATTTTTTTAAAAAAATCTATCTATGTATGATATTTTTTTATATTCATAATTTAACTCAAAAAGTCATGGATTCAAATCCTATTCACACCATAGAATCTGCTTGTAAGAAATTATGTGTCATTGTTTGGCGTCTCAAAGATTTAGGTGGAATAATACAAAAGGTAATGGAGGACGACCTTGGAGCCCCAAAATTAAAGCAAAGATTACTAATGAACAAATAATGTTGATGCAAGAGGTGAGGTCACATAGATTGATAATGATGTCTCCCTAGGTGAAATTATGAGGTATTTTCTAAGTATATATTACACATAATAGATACTAATGGATCACATTTGTTTCTACTTCACTTCGCTTACCATAACAATCCTAATATATTTGATGTAATTTTATAAATAGTTTTTAGAGGGTATATAAATATACGATGATTTTATCTTTACTTTGAAAGATAGAAAGATTGTTTTGATAGACTCAATCGACTCAAGTAAAAGCATTTTAAAATAATTTGGAAAAAGAAATAGGAAAGTGAAGAAGTCATAAAAGAAAATGGAAAATGAAAAAAACATGACAACGTATGTTGAAATAAATAATAACTGCAACAAAATAATTAGGTAATTGAAGTATGAAAAGAAAACAACAAAAATTAAAAAAACAAGTGTATGAGAGTACATATTACTACAGGTAAGAAAAGAGAAGCTAGACAACATAACTACTTTACTATATGTCATTTATTACCTACTATATATAAAATAATATTCACGATAAACTAAAATTGAATCACCTCTCCTGAACAAAATATAAACAAAAACAGAAACATTAATCATGCCACTATAAAGAATAGATCATTTGTCTTCTTGTCTTAATCATTCGGACCATATCTAATTAATTAATTTTGGAAATTTAACACTTGATTTTATAAAATAAACTACAAAATTCCTAAATAATACTCCCTCCGTCCACAATTGTTTGGCAGGTATACTAAAAATAGATGTCCAAGATTAATTGTCAATTTAAACAATCAAGAAATAATTAGTCATTTTTTTCTAATTCTGCCCTCAATGATAGTGTAGTTCAATTGAAAAGTTATGTGGACTTTTGGTATTCTTGGTATAGTAGGGTTATATTAGTCAAATTACACTTTGTATTAAATTTTCCTTGAGGGATGTGCATGATCTTACCCTGACAAACAATTGTGGACGGAGGGAGTATACTCCCTCTCTCTGTCCCTAATTACTTGTCCACTGTTCTTTTTTTAGGTGTCCCTAATTACTTGTCCATTTTGACAAATCAAGAAAAAACAATTTATTTTTACCGATTATACCCTCAATTAATTACTTTGAAATATGTAGAACTTCTTGAAAATCTTAAGTTTTTAATCAATGCACTTCATAATTAATAGGGGTAAAATGGTGAACTCACTATGTCAATAAATGTTTTCTTAATAGGTGTGTCAATTTAAACGTGGACAAGTAATTAGGGACAGAGTGAGTACTTAATTTTGACTAAAAGGTGCTTTCATCCTTCCCAAACAATACTTAACTATGTTAATAAGTGTTTGTTGTAAAATAAATGATAGATACATCACAAATGCGTGATTGTCAACTCTTCTTAATTAGAAGCATATGTTTTAATTTAATTAAGTACGTTGTTATAATTATAATTACTCCTATATATATCACTATTTAACAAGTTATATTTATAATAAATTGATACGCTAAAGGACAATATAAGAAAAATAAAGAGTTTAAATTGAGGTTTGTATACGATTGGATCACATGAATAATAGTTAGTTTAATTTATAAATGAAGGCAGTAAATTTATATATATAACATAAATTTATTAGACTTCATTCATAATCCTAAATAAAGTTAATACTTCTCCATGATAAGGAAAGGGTCATGAAAATGCTTTTTCACACTAGAATTGTGGATGCGAACCTCAAATTTAGAACCCCAAACTCTTAGTCTTGACTTTGCCTCTAATAGGCAAACTCTTTGGGTGTCGAAATAATTAATAGACTTATGGGTTATCTAGCTTTCTTTATGGATGGATCCGACCCAATAAAATATTTTTCAACAAACTAAAGTTATATTTGAGTGGTCTCTTTTCTGAATTTGATTGAGTTGAGTTGGAGGTAAAATATAATCATAGCCCAGTCAATCCTGGCCTAGTAACTCTATACACTTCCGACCTACCCATACAAAACTATTCCAAGTAATATTGACTTTCACCATTTTGCTAGAAGCTGAGCCGCCGGCCAATATATATATATATATATATATTTTATTTTTGGTACCCGTTTGACTAATTCAGATTCACGTTGCATGTGTAAAGCCCCTTTCGGGGGATCAAGTGCTCCCTAGCTATCAAGAATCTTTTCATATTCATGAGGGCTCGAACTTGAAATATCTGGTTAAGGGAGGAGTAGTTTCATCCACTGCACCACATCCTTTTATGTGGTTTATAAGAAAATGAAACGAAAAAGAACACGCTATAGTCCCTTAGCTAGGAATCTTCTTGGTTGCTGCAGCTGTGGAAAAAAAAGACTTAAAAGTTTGCATAAATAGTGAGTCCCCTATGATAAACAAATTATCACACACTTTTAATTGATTAAAAAAAATGGACAGGCGGCTGAATGAAGCAGTTTTGAGGGGAGATGTTGAAGCCATTCAAAAACTGATTGAAGAAGATTCAAACATAGTAAAACAAAGCATTGAGGGTTCATTACAACAAACCATATTGCATCTAGCAGCTAGACTTGGTCATGTTGAATTGGTGAGGGAGATTGTGAAGTTGTTCCCGGAGATGGTGTCCGCGGAGAATCGGGATCAGGAGACGCCCTTACATGAAGCATGTAGAGAAGGGAGAGTAGAAATTGTGAGAATTCTGGTTGAGAATGATCCATCGATTGCTTATAAGACAAATTTGTGGGATAAGAGTGTGCTTTATGTAGCATGTGAGAGAGGGAGGATTGAAGTGGTTAAGTATTTGTTACATAATAATAATATGCACATGTTGTTGATGCTTGAAGTTGATATGTCCACTACTTCACTTCATGCTGCAGCTTCATCAGGCCATACAGGTAAATAAATTCTGCCAATTTTGAATATTCAAACTTCGAGTAAAACTCTATATAATGATAGTGTTCGAGACACTTGTTACCTTCTAATAGAGGCGTAGTTAGCTAGGATTTTGAATTTACAAGTGTTAGGATTCTAAGTTAATGAGTTTTGAATAAAGCTACTAGGATTCTGCCAAACCCCTTAAGGTGATCGAGCTCTAGCTTTGTCCCTGCCTCCCACCCGCATAAGTACTATGTCACTTTGTTAAGGACCAAGAATTAAGCAATTGGAATAAAATCACATACAGAATAGTTATTTTGTCTCTACTGAAAATTGAACTTTTAGTTTCTAGGGACCTTTAGTAAGGATCATTATGCCACACTTTTGGGTGAAACTAAGCTTGGAGATTGGACTCTCACTTGCATTGTTTAATATTGATATTCACAGAACTAATATAATATACTATAAATTGTACAGTAAGTCTTGAAATAGAAGGAAAGGGGACTTTGTTTTGGTTAAAAAAGTTGTTGGAGCATAAAAAGTACTAGTACATTTTGCAAAGTTATGCTTCTTTCCTATCAAATTAATTAGACTTTAGTGTATAAAGAATTCATCTCAAAAGTGATGGTCTTATATTTGCTCTTAAACTTACTAATTTAGGTATATGAATTGTACCCTCTTTTTATCCTAGGAAAACTATTACTCATCTCTAATTAATAATAAGCATAGATAAAAGTTGTTCTTGAATCAAAATCAGTTTTTAATCATTACAACAAATTTAATAAAAGATTTTATGGCAATTATTTTATGATAATAATATAATTATCGTTATATTTTATTTAGTGATAGTAATATAATATGAATATATAATCAACATTTTATACAAATATTATTCAAAGCTTTAGTAACTTTGAATACAATAACATTAGTTCAACTGCCACCAAATTTTTTACAGATATAAATATTATATATAAAAGGGAAAATTTATTATCAGTAAATGTCTTTTTGTTATGTACGATGAATGGCGTGTTGGATTTGAGTATGTGGTCGTAATTAGTTAAAAAGGAATTGGACTCCTAATTAATGGTGTCGGTAGAAGCAAATTTTATAGAATAGACAAATGTAGTTGATATATTAAAGTAAGTAGATATTATTTTCATCAAAGTAGAAAAATACTGATCAAAGATGAGAAAATAATTTTCAACATGCCAAATGAACACGTAAAAAAATTGATTTTTTTGACACATTTAATTCTTATTATTTCGTAACACCTAATTTTGTATATGACGTTGACTTCTGTGGACAATTTTTTTTTTCCAATTATAATTGCGATTAAGGTAAATCAAGGGATGACGTGATAATATATACATCATTCTTGAAGTTGTTGTTGTTGTTATTATTATTATTATTATTATTATATTTAATTTAACTTAAGAGTAAAGACATGTATATTTACCCACTTAAATTAATTTTTTTGTTTTTTTAACGGTGTCACCATAAACAGTGGAAAAAAAAAACTTACGTAACTATTCTCTTAACTCAAAATTGTCTAAATCGTAACATAATTTCGATAAATGTCCAGTTAAAATTACATGTTAAAATGTTGTACTCTTTTCTTTTCATTTTATTTGATCTTTATTGATATAACATTATTTCCCTTAACTTATTTTATTAAATTATTCTTATTTATTATTTTTTTAAATCTTAATTCAACTACTATTTTACCATATAGTTACTTAATAATAAGCATAATCTTGAAAGAAAAAAAGAATAAATCTATTTTAACTTATTAAAATAAACAAGTAAAAAATTATTTTTGAATAACTCCACTTCCCTTCCTTGCTTCGAGGAGGTTATATAATAGTAACAGAAGGAGACAGGTATAGAATAGAAGTCCGCCCCAGTCACTAAACCTAGCTCACCAAGCCTTAGGAGTGCTCCGCCGTGGGCATGTAGCGGCTGAATCTTGTTTCCGATAGAGCACCATTGATTGGTCTATTGGCAAAGGAAACCCGGGAATTAAAGATTTTGATCTCCTCCCTAATTGTTGTTGAGTCTGTGACATAGTTCCATTAATCAGAAGACTGTCAATGTTGTTGTATCTCTTGCGACTGTTTACTGTTCTGTGGAATCAAATCAAATAAAACTGCGAAAATGGTCTGTATTTTCAAATGTTCAGACGGCCAAAGTCTACGTCTGGGGCAAGTCCTCATTAAGAAACGAGTGTCCTGTCGTTATCCTCTTTTTTAATTTAATTTGGAAAATTTGTGCTTTTATTCTATGAAAATATTGATAAATTTTAATGAGATTCTTGTGATAATATTCAGTTACACATATAACCTTTATTTAATGAATACAATTGTGCACTTTTGATCATTTTCTACGTGTGAATCTTCGTAAATTTAATAAATTATCAATTGTTGATCAAGTTATTTAATTATCCATGCATGTGTTTCTGTTAAATCTGTGCAGCTACTTTTTATTTGAGTTTAGGGCGAGCGTACTAAATAGCACTGTGAATATTTGCAGAGGCGAAGGTACTTTGAGATATAAATTCCATTAGTCTGGACGTATATTTAGACGTTGAACGAATTTTATGTTCAGAAAACCTCTCCTAATTAAAATTAAAATAAAAATTGTGAAACAAGTCCTTAAATTAATACTAAAAAACTCAATATTCAACTTTTTATTAAATTTAAAGAAGTTAAAAGAAAACTTAAATATTTAAATATATATTTTATTCCTAATCCTAAATTTTGCTTTTTCTCTTCACCTTTCACCGGTTAAAGAAAGGAAATTATCAATGTGCAAACTGCAAAGCAAAACGATGTCATTCTTCATCACTTGTTCTGATTTGATGTTTTTGATTGTAGGAACCTTCGTTTATAAATCTCTACTCAATTGTTTAAAAAAACAATTTTGATTAGTTTTTTGAGATAAAAAAAATATTTCCAGTCCATTGTTGATTTTGATTAACATTTAAGATGAAACAATTCTATATATATTTTTAAGTATTATGTACTTTATTAAAATTTCTATAATTTCCATCTAGTTTTATATTTTTTATTATATTAATTTATAAATATTAAAAATTTATGATCCACGACCACGAGGCTATATCAAGCGCCACGATGCGTATGCCTTGTTTTGTGACCGTGCCTTTTAAAACAATTGTTTGAGGGTAATATAGTTTTGAAAATATCTAAATAGTCCCTGTGTCTTTTTCAAAGTATCATGACTACTAAAAGTATTTAGTCCAAAATATTTGTCATTTTGGAAAACAAAAATAAAATAAATATTTTTTTCATTTCCCACTGATTATTAATTATTCTTAAAAAACATGAAAGTAAATAATTTTAACTACATAAATAAAGTGCATATTTATTAAATTGAGATAAAGGGTAAAATATTTCAATACTTGTAATTTTTTAAATGTCATGCAAAAGGGAATATGGTCAGATGTCTGTACTTAACTGTCATCCTATATATAATAGCATTTTATTATAATAATCAAGTTTTCTTTGGAACTGCTTTTCATGTTATGTTATATCATACGTATATGTTTTTATAAGAACATCTCGCTATATAGCAGCCAAAAAGTATTTGAACAAAAAACATTTTCATTAGTACCAAAGATCCTTATTTTGTCAAACAATTGATTGCAGAAGTAGTGAAGGAATTGGTTAAAGTTCGACCTGATTTTGCTTGGAAAAAGGGTGAGTTGATGAATGGTTGCAGCAGTGGCGGAGCTACAGCCATCCAAGGGTGGTCAGCTGACCACCCTTCGCCGGAAAATTACACCGTATAGAGAGGTTAAATTCTGGATTTAAGGCATAAATAATTAATGTTGAACAACCTTGACATAAGTTCTTCCGTGGCACAGTGGTTAAGCATGTTCATTTCCACCCGAGGTGCGCAAGTTCGAATCCCGTGAGTGCACAACTGTTTTGGTTTTATTTTGAGAGCAGAACACAACCTCACACACCATTATTATGTTCCTCAAGTTTCTTAATTATTAATATTACAATTTTAATAATATAGAGTAACATATATGAATACATTATTTTAATTTTGAATAATTAGATATCGTGTATTTCTAATTTTTATCTAGGATATAATGTACTTTCAAATGGTGAAAACAAAAAAGCCACTATTTTACATTATATGTGTTTATATATGTTAACAACTTTAAACCCAAGGCTAAAATCAATATATGCGTTTTATCTTCTTCTTTTTTAAGATTTTTTTTTTCTACTGGGGTGCTTTATGTTTCGTAAAGCTAGACGCATTTGTTCTATCAATATTTCACTTTAAAAACAATAATCATATATTTTATCATATAAATCAATGCATCAAAAAGAAGAAAAAAAACTCGATTGTTTATATTTGATATTGACAAATGTTGAGATCGTTCATGGTAGAATCACTAGGTTAAGCAAATAACATTCAACTCACTTATTAAAAAAAAAATCTTGAACACCCTTGATGAAATTGCTGGCTCCGCCACTGGGTTGCAGTCCTTTACATATAGCATGCAGCAAAGGGCACTTAGATATAACAAGAGAATTGCTAAAGCTAGACATGGACCTTACTGGTTTACAAGATAATGAAGGCAGAACTCCACTTCATTGGGCAGTCATTAAAGGAAGAGTGAACATTATAGCTGAGATACTCTCAGTGAGTCTTGAATCTTCTGAAATGACAACAAAACATGGTGAGACTATTCTTCATTTGGCTGTCAAGAACAATCACTTTGAAGTACTCAAGTTCTTGATGGAGACTCTTGATGTTTCAAATCTCATGAATTATCAAGATACTGATGGAAACACCATTCTACATTTGGCTACTGTTAGGAAACTCACCACTGTAAGTTTTCTTTACTCTAGCCATTTCATTTTATGTGAAGGTGTTTTGATTGAACGCACAGAGTTTAAGAAAGACTTTGTTACATTTTTGTGGTTATATGTAATGTTTGAATTTGCGGTCAAAACTCAAAAACTTAACATAGATGAGTCTTTTATTAAAAACTCGATGGCATATTTGAGTCTTTTCTAATTAAGTAACTATTCATGATTAATGAAATTAGTTTCCTGGATTGCTAAACAGAGTTACTCTACTAAAGCTCAAAACTAATTATATCTACATGACTTGTTCTCTTTTCAGATGATTATTTATCTACTTAAGCTTGGTGTTGAAGTAAATGCTTTGAATCAAAAAGGATATACATCATTAGATGTAGTTGAAGCAGATGCAAGTAACTCTGGTGCTCTTGCAATCATCCCTGCATTACAAGAAGCTGGTGCCAAAAGATGTGACCAATTACCACCAAAATTTTCAAGACATCCAACAGGTAGATTGCATCACCAATTTTGGGATCATCATGGCAAAGAAAAACTCTAGGTTTTCACTCTCCGTCCTCATCATCTCAACATTCTTATTATAGTAATCATCATCATCAAAGGAAGCATAATTATAGCGGTACTAGGACAAAAAAAATCAAGCTCCAAAGTGAAGGTCTAAGGAATGCAAGAAAAACGATAACAATTGTTGCAGTACTAATAGCAACTGTGACATTTGCTGCTGGTGTTAATCCTCCTGGTGGATTTAATGAAGAAAATGGAAAAGCATTATTGGGTAAAAAAACCGCGTTTAAGGTGTTTTTGGTATGTAACATTGTGGCACTTTTCCTTTCCCTTGGAATTGTTAATGTCCTTGTTAGTGTTATCCCATTCAAGAGAAGAACAATGATGAAATTAATGGTGGCAACACATAAAGTAATGTGGATTTCAACATTATTTATGGCATCAGCTTATATTGCTGCAATATGGTCAATATTGCCACAAGGAAAGGGGGATCATTGGGTGCTAAGTGAAGTTGTGATCATAGGAGGAGGGTGCACTATGGCTGTGTTTCTAAGTTTGGGGATTTTGTTAGTGAGACAATGGAAAAGGAAGAGTGAATGGAGAAAAAAAAGAGAGAATCATAAGAAGATGAAAGAGGGAAGTCCTAAGAGTAATACAAGTACAGTTCAAGAAATGAAAGTGGTGAAGAAAGAAAGTCATGAAGGTAGTACCAACTCAGATGTTGATAGCTCAGATCATGGTTATCATTTGTTTTAATTACCTGCATTCTATAGATCTATTCTTATGAGTCTTTAAAGTAGAAAATAATGTATTAATTTCGGAAACAGCCTCTCTACCTTCATGAGGTAGTGGTAAGGTCTGTGTACAGTTTATCCTCCTCAGATCCCACTTAGTGGGGTTTCACTGGATATGTTGTTGATATAGTTATAGTTTCTAATATGACAAATGCTATTAGTTTATTTGTTGAAATATTTTCATTAATAAAGATTTCTATTCTTTGTTTATCTTTAAATTAATTGCATAAAAAATAAAATCACTCTATCATTTTAAAAATAATAATAAGTGTTTTTATTCATTGCTCAATTTTTATTTGTATAAATAGGAAAATAACCGTTATGTTTTCCATAATAAAGCTATATCAATTGTCACATTTTTGTTAATATTTTTTTCTTTTCAATCGTCTCATTCTGCCATCACTAACTTTCTTTGTTTTTTAATATTGACTTTGAATTGTATGTAATGGTAATTTTTCATAGGTTACAAAGTTTTTAAAACGAGTTTCAATGTGCAATTGATGTGATATCAAATAACGAAAAAGGAAGAACATAACGAGTAAAGAAGATGCAAATGATATTAAATATGTAAAGTCAATTCACAATTTCGACATTCTTAAAATGACTTTTTCATGTTTTAAGTAGGTGTTCGAACATAGATTTCAATTGTTTTTTGTTATTTGGTTTTTAGAAAAATTGAGATGTGTTTTGTTATACTTATTGCAAAAAATATTTGGAATACTATTCATATTTGAATGTAGTTAAATACAACTTCAAAAATGATAAGTGGGATAAAAAACACAATTTAAATTTGAAATAAAACTTCAACTAGGATTTCAATTTTTCATGATCATATGTTGGTTTTCAAATAAAATAAAGAATTATTCCAAAAAAAAAAAGAGCATAATTATTATGATTCAATAGAATAATGTATTTGATGCATCATTCATTCATCTCTCTAAATATATAAGTTTGGCGAAAGAAAAGTCATTTTATAATAACTTTATTTATGTTTATCATATAGAAGTATAGATTATCGTGTTCAACTATATATTTTATCGTAACATTTAACTTTTTAAAATTATATGTGAAGGACTTGAAATTTACACTGTATCTTAATTTAGTCTGTTTTGTTCTTGAAAGTTAATTAGAACAAAAATGAGTTTAATTTGATACTTGTCATGTATAAGAATAATTGCAGTATTTAATTAAACTTATCACTTGAAATAAATTAGTTTTAATCAAATTTAAATATATAACATGTCTTCAAATAAATAAATAAATATCCCTACATAGAATCATAGTCCTGTGTTTTTTATGGGGAAAACCTAATTCAAAAAGATGATTATCTTTTCTTCTGATAATTTTTTATGGTGTTTTTAACTTATTTTGAAGATTCATTTTATTTTTTTGTATCATTTGTTTATAGGTAAAAATAAGTTATGGATTTAAGCAAAACAAATTCTTTCATCAGTTTCAAATTAATTTATAAAAGATCAGTTTTCAAATTTTATTAATATATCGCGCGAAGTGCGATTAAATTTACTAGTTTAATTCATAAATGTGGTTGGTGTTATGTTCTTTTTGGAGAGATTCATGCAAGCAGAAAATATGAATGAAAAATGTTCTCATATAAATTTTAATAATCATAAACAAACTAGTAGACAACTCTTATTGTTAAAGTATTAGACTTACCAAAACTAAGAAATTGAATATTCTATTAAATCAACTAATAGATTCTTGTTATAAAATGAAGACAGAATATTAAAATCATATGAAGAGAGCAAAGTAAATCAGAAAGTAGAAATAAGAGTAGTAACTATTTTTGGGCGTATATTTTTATTATCATTTCAATGCCCTTTTATAGGAAACAGTGGCGGATCTAGGATTTGGAGGTCGTGGGTGTCATATCGTTCAAGAAAGATAAAATAATCGGTTGCTTTAATTTTGGGTTACAATTTGGGTTATTAATTTTTTTGATTTTTATAAACAAATCGATCAAATATGCATGTTATTGATATTTTTTTTAGATATTTTGAGATAAGAGATGACTAAAAAAATTCAATTTTTATTTACTTTTTGGAATTAGATGTCTTATTCGCTGAAACTTTGAGGGAAAAAAATAATTTCACATTAAAATTTGAGCTTGTATAAACCATCTAATAGTATCAACTTAATATATTCATATTCCATTGACTTTATGTGTTGTTGGGGATATAGAGTAGGGAAAAAATAAAAAATATAGTTTCAGCCTAGTCCTCTTACTTAGCAAGAACGTCAGTGAAGATCGAAAGAACCTT